>NW_024582696.1:449331-546208 GCF_018398535.1 Haplochromis burtoni | reverse complement strand
GGGGGTGGTACTTCCATACTGTAAATCATGTATATTTCTCAGCAGAGAAGGTACAGTTTGCCTTACACCTCTTTTTCCTAAACTGACCATTATCTTCTGTGGCCTGCACAAACGGACAAACAAACATTTGCAGACGAGGCGAGGAGCAGTGCAGACCTTTTTTCATTATCTAGTATCTACTGTAAAGAAGTATTTTCTTATACTACAATAACTGTTTATTTTGAATCTCTTTTCTTTCTTTTTTCCTTCCTCTTTGAATCTTCTCACCAACACACTCCGCCAGCTACTTCTATGCCAAACAACCCCTGATATCTTTTATGCTAAATTACTTGTCCTAAAACATTTGGTAGCTAGTTGAAAAAAAAAAAAAAAAAAAAAAACTTTAAAAAAAATACCCTCAATATATGCATTATCATAGTTTCAGCAAGTATTTATCAAAGACAGAGTCAGTCAAGTTTTTTCCATCTTGCCTTTTATTTTTTAATTTAAAGCTACAGTAGGAAATCGGTAGCAGAAGAGGGAGAGAGTCCGGTCGTTTCTAAGCTTTAGTTCTGAGTTTTCACTACAAATGTCGCACCATCGTTTGTATTACACTTTTAGATACACTGTTGGAGAAGTTTTTCTGAGTGGCCGGTTCACAACAGTAACTACTGGGTCAGTCAAGCCCCCTATTGTTCCCTCTGATGAAGCTGGGACTATCAGGGGAATTAGACAAACATCTTTCTGTAGCTGTTACTTCAATCAGGTTAGTAAAGTAGTAGACTGGAGAGAGCTCCCTGTTAGATTTTTCACATCGAATCATCTTCTAGTTCACCGAGGGCACAGTGTCGACGGTATAAACTAAAAAGAAACAGTTACACAAGTCAAGAAACGGAAAATGCTGAAAAAACAGTTTTGATTTCTATCTTTGTTCTTGTTTGATAAAATTGTGGATGTGACTCTTCTAATTATGTTCTTGGAGACATTTGTTTGAGCGGGGATTGATTGAAATCCGAACACATCTCGTCCTCTCTACTTGTCTCTTATGGTGTTTTTTCTCCAGTGCCTGTATTGTATTGCAGTTCTCGTTGGCTTATATTACACTTTGACCGGGTTTAGAAAGGGGCGAGTCAGCAGTGGGCGGTGTAATATTTAAGTGGGGTGGGAGATTTTTTTGAAGGAGTTTGTGTATAAAAAACAAACAAAACAAAAAACACACAACAAGAAAAAAAGAAAGAAAGGGAAAAAAGAAAAAAGTAATAAAAAAGGAAAAGACAGCGTTTTATACTTTACCCGTTACCAATATTCGGGTTTTAAAGTTAGTTTTAGCTGGACTTCTATGAGTGTACACACCTGACAACTACTTTCTCAGTTTGTTCAATCAGCACATTTTAGATAGATCTGTTTCAGTGTCACCACACTAGCGTTTGAGTCTGGTCTGTGAGTGTGATTGTAAATTTGGATGGCTGTATGAGTGTGTGTGTGTTTTCATTCTTTTCTCAGTGTGTGGTGCGGGAGGTCTGTTTCCCGATGTAGATAAGCAGTCTGTTAATGAGGAGAATAAAAAGATGGGTGAGTACTTCAGGAGAACTCGTTTCTGTGCTTGAGTCACATCTTTTAATTTCTATGAAGTCCACGATATATAACTATATAATTTTATTATTAGATTGGTTTTGAAAGGGTAAAAAAACAAAATGTCATTCCTTTTTAGCCTTTTTTTCCCTTGTCATAATAACTGTTGGACATAACGTGCCATGAGTTTTACGGAGAATGTGCTGACCTGCAGCTCAGCCCAGAGTTTGCTTTATTCAGGTATCTTATTTTGTGTTACATTTGTTGTTTTGGGGGTTTTGTTCAGACATTTTCCTCGATTATCGTATGTGAGTGGTCTATCGAGGTCTCTGATTAAGTCTGTTATGATCATTAAATAAACTCATCTCTCTTTTTTTTTTAATTTTTTTTTTTTTTATAGAAAATAAAAAATAAACAAAGATTTTCCCTTTCCAGTCTCTTTCTGTTTGAAATCTAATGGAGCTTGTGTGCAGCACAGTCTCAACTGGGAGCAGATAGTTGGGATTACTATGAAGAATGACAAATGTGTTGCTTTAATTTTCCCTAAACACAGACTAAATGAGCACGGGGCTCTGCTTATTTAGTCTCAAGAAAGCCCCAGTTTAAAAAATAATGCAATCTCCTGTATTTATGAAATTAAAAAATTGCATTTTTATATTGAGTTCTGCATCATACTTCACAGGTATGAACAAAAAGTCAAAGAGACAGCTTTTGTAACATACCTGCAGAAAGCACGTATCAAAGTCAAGATTAGCACTTTGTACATGGGGCACAGCTAATCAGTCAGAAATCTTTGGCTAAGCGGTTTTCTTACGGTTCTTGCTGTAATAATACATTCTTCAGACTGGTAATGTATTATTTCAAGCTGTTTACTAATGTCAAGTAGGAAAATATAGAAATTTAGGATGTCTTATTTTAAAGGTACTTGTCGGAAGTGATGTTATTGTATTATGTCTGACTTGACATCAAACTGGGCACAATGCCAAACGCCCTCTGGTGGTCACATTGGAAAATTTAGAGCGATCGCATTGTGTAACAAGTCAGACTGAATACGTGTATAAGAATTGTTAATACAGACTGAAGTTAAGGTCACGTCAGATGTTTACTAGAGGGGCATTACAAATAATTAACTGCGGGCTTGGCCCACATGCGCCGTTATAACTGCTTTTAGGTTAGTCAAGATAGGAAAGGTCAATATCTATAATAATAATAATAATAATAATAATAATAATAATAATAAAGTTCACTGCCCTCTGGCGGTCAAAGGCAGGAACTACATTTCAACACGTCTTTTCGCCGTCAATACAAACTTATAAGGGACTAACATTTCTGAACCTAATTTAATGAAAAAGTATTAAGCATACTCATATGAAAGCGCCTAAATTAAATATGATTTTTAACTTATCAGGTTATATTTATTTATATTGCTGAGTACCTTTGGGCATTCTCTTTTAGCCCTCTCATTTATCCATGCTTTGGACAGGCACTACAATAGAAGTGCACAAGATTGTGACCCCGTGACTTTATTAGTTATTATATAATATTAATTTAAAACACAGATTCCCGAAGATATATCCAGCTACATTAATGGACGTTGCTCACACGCGCAGCTAATAACAGTTTGTTTTTCTTTGGGTTAATAAATAGTCCTTTACTAAAGTGAACGTTTACTGCCCTCTTGCGGTCAAAATGCGGAACTACTGCACTTATAAGCGTCAAGTTGCCGCAAATAACAATTTAAAACGTATATTTCCTGTACGTAATTTCAAAATAACTGTAGCAAACAAAACTGACGTGTTTTTAAAAAAAAATAAATAAATAACAGTAAAATCGTAAAGTAAGTAAAAAAAGTAAAAAAAAAAAAACTTGGCTAATTATTAGTTGTATCAATTTAACTGTTATTTATCAAGTTATATTTGTTACTTCTAAATCAATCAAAAATAGTGTCACACTTCTGTATAAAATGATCATCAGTGATTTCCAGTTTGGGCTAAGTGAAAACTCTCCTCTTGCGGTCACATTATAAAAAGGAAACGTGCCATCACTTCCGCTAATTAATTTCAAACTAAAGTAGTACATTTAAAATTAAGTAAATATTACCCTTCGTTTCAGTCTATACATCTCTGTGCTTTAAATTGTCAGTGCGATTATTACATGAATTAGTAACAGTTGACCAGTTTACTGTAGCAGAGCTGCCATTTTCCCATCCAAATCAAGCAATACAGAGCTCTACTTGCGACTGAAAAACTCACCTCACACAACACATTGGTTTACTGTTATTATTATTCTTTTATTACAATACTTAAAAGTATAAAGATAGAAAATTAAAATAATTATGGTCACGTTACAGCCTTCAGAGGTTAATGAACGAAATACGCCACAGTATGCTTTTTTAATGTAGTGTAGTTCCACAAATGACCGCAAGAGGGACCAAATATTAAGTAATGCTATTTGATCACCTCTGTCAATAACAGAAATAAACTTCTACCACCGTGTTTGCTGTTTCAGATATTAAGTGAGATAGCATGTATTTATTACTGGTGTATCATTCATTTAATAAATAGCTTTACTTACTTATTAATATTACTCTACACAACTAGAACAGGAAATTTACTGTGTATTTATTAAAGATCAAGAGTATCTTACTACACTCATCTATACAGATCTCGGGATTTATCACAGGATCTGACTTGGACGTCGCTTTCCACATTTCTTTCAGCTGTTCGTTCAGCTCTTGGTATTGGGATTATCACATGTATTGCAACTGCCCTTTTCTTGTAGTCAATAGAAAAGAGACCACTGTGCCTTGCAGCAGCTGATTGAAGTCCAACCGGTGGTATTATCATCCTGCTTCAATTATGTTCCATAGGGTTTGCACGGCTTGCAACCTGGGTCCTGTCGGCATTGCTATACCCCCTCTTTATGTCAACCACCTCGTCTTATCTGCTGTTGATACATTTCATGCTTAGTCCTCCACAGCATTGCATTTTCCTCCTCCTGATCATCTGTTTTCTGCTATGTGAGATGCTCTCTTAACTCTGATGTGCATAAGGTGCATAAGATGCATAAAATCAACCAGTCAGGCTGTTTTCTTAATGAAAACTTTCTATCACTTCATGTTCCAGCTATTCCTCAAAAAACATGTTTTTGATATCATGCCATTTTGCCAGGCTTCCAGGTTCAGGGAGGTTTACAGCACAGAGTTTGGCTTCAGTGTCCGCCTTACTGTGGTCAGCTATATCAGAAAGAAAGGAAAGGTTGTTGTGATGATTAATATCAATGGTGGATAAAAATACCAGAAAGAAATAAACAGAACTGATCACATTCTACAACAAGGCCAAAGGAGGTGTAGACCCCATAGACCAAATATGTTGGCATCTACACTTGCAAATGTCACAATAGAGGCTGCCCATGGTGCTGTGGTACAACTGGACATCACCAGCCTGAATGCTTACACCTTTTTCATGGGTCAGCACCCTGAATTCAAGAATGGTATCACCAATGCAAGATAGGTCTTCCTCACTGCGCTCTCAAAAGAGCTTGTCACACCAAACATGAGAAGTCGACTGTAAGGTTGCACCCAACTGCAAACCCTGATCAGCGAAATGGTAAGTTGTGGGGTGACAAAAGCCACAACTCAGCCACAGGAAAAAAGCAGACAGGACTAACCAAATGCCATGTACCTGTGTGAAGTAATTACAGTCAGAAACAGACAGTGTCTCACAAGTGAAAAGAGAGAGAAACTGTATGGACAGTGACACACACACACACAAAGTGGATGCTGTTGGTTTGTCTCTTTTTGTCCCAATTTACAAAATGTTTTAAAAATGTAAAAATAGTGAAAAATTAAAAATTAAAACAATGATTGATTCTTGTGTAGACCAACATATAATACAAATGATTCTTCTTAACCAAAAATGACACCAAATGAAAACAAAAACACACTGATTCTAGACATTTTTGACCCAGTGATGGAAACGTGCAGGGTCCAGCCATTCATGCATCTAAAGATTAACCTTCCACAGAGTTTCAGGGTGCTCAAAGGTGTATACATGCCTTGATATTTAGTTGCATCTCTCTCCACACATTGGTGTGATCAAAAGCTATAACTCAATGTGACCGAGAATTTTGTATTTTTAGGGCAGTGTGTGTTTATGGCTGTATCAGAAATGTCATACTTTTTTGCAACTTGGTGAAAACATTAGGTCGTAGGAGAGAAATGCTGTCAGAAATCTGGTTTTGGTGATTTAAAGAGCAGCATCGTTGATTTGCTGGTGTTATTTTCAGTATCATCAGTCTGGTTAGATTTAAACAATGAAAAGACTGTTTCTAAACATTTTTAACATATATCAAACGTGTCTTAGAAATATATATATATTTTTTTTTTATCAGAAAACAAACTTCTCACACATCTGTTAACTCACAGGATAGCACAAAGCTACCCACTTACGCAAATCTGCATCTTTGATACTAGTTTTGCACTGTTTTAAACGTTAGATTTAAATCAGGTAGTCACTGTTTTCCAGCCTTTTTTTTTCTTCCTAATGATTTTAAGTCCCAAAGCTATTAGAATTTATAACAGTGATGAGTCACTTTCATTTCTTGACCTGGAGCAACATTGTGTGGAGTACAGGAAAAATCACTCCGACTGCAATGCGTGACCGCGGCCACTGGAGGGCAGTAAACCTTCGCGATTCAACATTCACACTGTTCTAATACTGCAAAAATTAAATAACCATTAAATACAAATACTCTCAACAAATGTGCAGTACTCTGGTAATTTAGTCCACGTTATTAAAATTCTGTTGTTATCACTATAGTGATTTTTCCCTCAGTGTAAATGTCTTTCTATAGTCAGTACAAATTAAGAATTTGAACTCAGAAAGATGAGGGGGGGTTCTGCGTGTGTTTCTTCTGCATTACTGTTTCTAATTCGAGGTGCATTTTCTTTTGTATTCCTCGCTGATAAAACTCCTCCAGCAGGTCCCAAAGCTATTTCAAATTTAGTTCATGTTTAGCCTTAAACAGAGTTTCTGTTGTCTGATTTTTCAAGCTGTACGTGGAGGCAGCACCGATACCTGTCTGTCAGGTCCAGCTGATCCTCATTCAAAAAGGCGTCGGCTTGAAAACGTGCGGTCGCCTGAACACTTAACAGTGAGAATAACCAGAGGGTCTTCTGTTTTCCTTTCAAATGGCACCCAACACCCCCTGTTTCATGTCGGACCTGTCTTGATGGAGGACACGCTAAGACGGACGGTAGGGTTCATGTCGTAATTTACTACAATTATTATATATTTTACATGTTAAAAGTCTACATGAGATTAAGTTGCACGAGCGGGTATTAGTGACACATAGGTCACTTCACTTCAGGTCTGAACAGGCTGTATTAACGGAAATGTCTTACTTTCCGACTTTTATCTCCTTTAACCCCAGCGGTCTCAGAAAGAGCACTGTTTTAGACTCTAGGCGCACACCTGAAACTCTAAATTCACAACGAAAGCCTTGCGTGTGCTCACAAAACCAGAATTTCTTGCGCATTTTCTTTCTTCAGATTTCTAAAGCCGCACGTACGCACGGTCTTACTGCTTTTGTAATACTTTTTACTATTAATGTTGTTTTGGATCATTGCACTTGGACGAGGCCAATTAACAATCCAATCCAGCCCTAAATCAATGCAGAGACGTCCATATTTTAACACTTGAGTCTAAAGTCACTGCTGGGTGTACCATGACTCTGATACGGGAATTATTTGTACAATCGTGTCAGGTGTTTTTACAACAAGTGATATGGGTGCAAAGAATCACTTTCAGTTCAGTCTTTGTAGAAGAATGTCTTTACCTCAGAAGTCACTTAACATGAATTATTCAAGCATAAAAAGGTCTCTAACTTGTGAGTTGAACCAGTGTTGAGTCAACAGAAAAAAAATAGCAAAATTGAGCAAATTCTAAGTTTGATCTGTAGCCATTTGTTATTAACAGCCTGTGGTGAAAACGCATAATTTGTTCTCGTTTCTTTAGTCGATGACAACAGAATTAGACAGGCAGAAAAGTAGTATATTCTTACACCAATAAGGTGATTCTTCCGTGTGTCCCTCAAAAAATGAGGAAACTAGATAAGTGTAGGACCAAAAAAGAAGGGGTCAAAACGAAACATAAAATGAACAGTATCTGAAAGTAATGTCCTTAAGAAATGGGAAAGACCTGACACAGGAGGGCTGCTGGTGTTTCAGTTGATCCATCAACTGTTCACTAAAGTCTCATCAGAAATGGGGAGAACAGGATGAGGTCTGCCAAATTACACAAGAACTAAACCGAAAATCAGTGGCAACAGTCCTTATGAAGTGATGAATCCAAATTTTGCATTTTGGTTTAAATCCTTGTCAGCGTGTACACATGAGGTCAAGACAGAAGTACAACAGTGAGTGTCTTCAGCACTTTCTAAAATTCTAAAGCCATTTCCTTTCTGCATTTTAGTCTGTGGTGCTGGGGAGCTTGTCAAAATTGATGTAATTATGAACACAGACAGTACAGTCAGATTTTGATCCACCGTGGAATACTCTGGAAAGTGATGTCTCCATTTTTTCAGCGTTGCAGCAATCCAAAAAACGGTGGCAATGCAGTAAAAGCATATTTGGATAGGAAAAAGCTCCCCATTGGAACACTAGCAGACATGGATTGGCCTCCCCAGAGCCTGGACCTCAAACATTATTGAAACAGTGTGGGATCATCTAGACAGAGCACGGAACAAAAGGCAACCAACATCCAAAGAAGAGCTCTGTCCTTCAAGCAGCTTGGAGAAGTATTCCTGAAGTGTACTTGAGAGCTTGCCTAAGAGCGTTCCAGCTGTGCTGAAGAACAAAGGTTTTCATTCCAAACGTTGACTTCAAAGCTTGTTAGAATTGCTTAAACTCTGTTTTTGTTTCATATACGAAATTTTTATGCATGTTTGCACACTTTCCAAGCAAAATATAAGCAAATGGGATGTGGCTCAAGACTGAAAAATTTCCTTGTTGACTCACTTCTTGTAGACAGCAGGTTAACATCTTGAACATGTACTTTGTGTCTGCAGATATGGCCACAGAGAGCATTGTGGAGAATACCTGTTACTACAACGAGAATGTCACCTTCTTCTACAAAGTGGTGAATAAGACGATCAGTACAGAATGGAATACACGGGACTATGTTGTCATTGGACTGGGCTTGACAGTATGTGTTATTGTACTCCTGGCCAACTTGCTGGTGATGATAGCCATTTTTATGAACCGCCGCTTTCACTTTCCTATCTACTATCTCCTGGGGAACATGGCTGCAGCAGACCTGTTTGCAGGTATTGCTTATACCAACCTGATGTTGCACACAGGCCCGTGGACTAGAACACTTACCAAGGAGCAGTGGTATATCCGCGGCGCTTTGATTGACATCAGCTTGACAGCCTCTGTGGCCAACCTCCTTGCTGTCGCTGTGGAGCGACACCAGACCATCATCACCATGCAGCTTCACAGCACTATGCCAAAGCGGCGTGTGGTGCTGCTGATAGTATGCATCTGGGCCACAGGTATCATCATGGGCCTGGTGCCAACATTTTGGAACTGTGAGTGTGATCTTAAGGACTGCTCCACCCTTGCGCCGCTCTACAGCCGCCGCTTCCTTATCTTCTGGGCAGTCCTCAACCTGCTCACGTTCTTTGTTATGGTGGCCGTGTATACTCGAATCTTTATCTACGTGAAGAACCAAAGTAAGAACACGTCTCAACAAGTCACAGAGATCCGACAGCAGACTGTTGTCAACCTGATGAAGACGATATCCATGGTCCTGGGTGAGGAGCTGTTTACTTTTCGGTCAAAGGGGAAGTTAGAATAGTTTCATTTCTAATAAGCTTGAAAATTTTAGCACTCTTAAATTACTAACGTACATGGTACAAAACTTTAACATACTGATAGTCATTGGCGGCATTATTTTCAGATTTTTGCAGGAAAGCGTAGTGACTTTTATTGAATTTCACTTCATATGAACTTTCAGTATTGTTTTCTGTAGTAAAGCTGACTATTGTTGATGTGCTTTATCTCACTGATCTTAGTTATAATGCTTGGCGTGTGTACACCCAGTCATTTATCAACCAGTTTTGCAGCTCTTGTTTGTCAGATCATACCCGATTACTGCTGATCTTTTAAGCTGATAGATTGTTAGGATTTCCGAGTAAAACTGACATGGATTTATCGTCATAATACAACTTTTTCTTTAGGTGACTCATCTCCTGGGCATAAATGTGTTCTCTCTGGCAACTAGCCTTGAAATTAAGCAAGCAAGCTACCAGTATGACCCAAGAGACTCTGCTGTGTCATTACGTCCCATCTTTAAATAAAGTTTACTTCCAGTTCTTATCAACAGTTTGCATCTCTGCAGGTGCCTTTGTAATTTGCTGGACGCCTGGCCTCGTGACTCTCTTACTGGATGGACTGTTGGGTAAAGAGAGTCATGCCAACCGCTATGAGAAATACTGTTTGTTCATAGCTGAGTGCAACTCTCTGGTCAATCCTATCATCTATTCCCTACGGGACGACGAGATGCGGACGACGTTCAAGTGGATCCTGTGCTCTCTGTGTCGGAGAGGTGTTCATCAGCAGAGGCAACTTTCACTTGTCAAGAGGGGCACATCTCTGCGAGAGGTACCCTCACTTATTAGGGTGTTGACCCGGTGGTGCAGAATACAACCTGTGAAATGTAAACCTTAGACCAGGGGTGGCCAACTCCAGGCCTTGAGAGCCGGTGTCCTGCAGGTTTTAGATGTGTCCTATATCCATCACAGCTGATATAATGGCTAAATTACCTCCTCAACATGTCTTGACGTTCTCCAGAGGCCTGGTAATGATTTAGGTGTTTTGACCCAGGGCGACATCTAAAACCTGCAGGACACTGGCTCTCGAGGCCTGGAGTTGCCTGCCTTAGACCTTCAAAGCACTTTAAAAAAGGTACCCCAAAATAGTCTTTGGGGCATCTTTTTCAAACTTGAGATTATTCTTCATTGCTTCAGGTTTCATTTGTGTTTCTCACATTTCTTCACAATGAGTCATGAGAGCTTTCACTTTCCATATCTGCTCTATATGTAAGTGAACAATATGATGCATAAAAGTATTGTGTTTCCTGTCCTGGGCCTTGTTCCACAAAGCAGGTTCAGCAAAATCAGAGTGTAACATTGAGCTAAGAGGTTTGATCATAGTTGGTTCAATTCATTGTATGTTCATATGACAACCACTTTCTGATGCCAAGATTCACCATGGGAATGGGTAGAAGATGAGCCTCCATTTTTATTTCAATATCAGGGGCGGCTTGAGGTTCAGTATCTTGCCCAAGGATATATAGACTGGAGGAGTCGGGGATCAGGCCACCAACTCTTTGTGTGACATTGCCAAAAAACAAAAAAGGATCAAGAGTCATCTGCTCAGTCCTCATTTACATAAGATTTACATTTTATTTTGAAATCTAATTATTTAGCTGTAACCTGTAGAAACTTGAGATAAAGATGTGGCTCAAACACATAAGATGCAGTTTAATGATATAGGGCAGACCCAATAAGATTTTTTTTTTCATTGATTTATTTCCTTTAGGTTTTTTCATTTTAGGATTTCTTTGTGTAAATGTTAATGACGTTTACATTTCTGTGAATTTAACTGTATTTAAATCTACAAAGATACTACTATTTACTTTCTGTAACCTGGATTTTTAAAAATCTAAAGTACAAGACTGTCTTTAGTTCACACATCATCTCCAACACAACATACGAGTCTTCACTGAACAGTATTTTGCCTCAAAAGCTTCATGCAGATTGGGGATGGGATTCAGAGAGAGCCTGCCAGTGAGCAGGTTAATTTCAGTCATTTACTCAAAACTGGTACTCTTCCTGAAACAGAAGACCAAGTGTTTGTCTCATCCAAGTATTAACAAACAAGTTTTCACTAAACCTGCTTCCTGGAAAAGGCCCCGATTAGATACAGAATAATTGTTTTGAATCTTTAAACACCACTGGGTAAAAGTGGTTAAAGGAAACACTGAATTAAACTGCTAAATGTAAATTGAGTCCATTTTCACTATAAAATATTATACCTCTACCTTGAAATTCATAAGATATTTCTTCTGTGTCATGTTACCTTCAAATTATTTTCTTTCCTACAGGAAACACTTGGCTCTGGCCTGAAGTCAGAAGCCGAGGCCTTGTGTTAGGACGACATCAAGAAAGACTACGCCTGGTCAGTGACTAGGTTATAACGGCAGATCAAAAATAATATAAGATGTATAGATCAGTTAATTCTTCTAGATATCAGCCAAATTCTGCAAAGCTCACTTTTCCATGTTTGCTTTTTGATACTGAATTAAAGGCTGAACAAGACTTTTTTTTTTTTTTTTTTTTTTTAAGTCTCCACGAGACTAACAGAGTCACATAATCATCAGATGGTGCAATCTCTCCTTTTATTACGTTTGACTATCACAAGAGCATTTGTGACAAATTATAAAATGAAACACTTCTAAAATCTGAAATCAAATACTGAAGGGGGGGAAAAAAAATCACACTAAATCATTTTATTAATTTTCTAATAAGAACACTACAATTTGTCATATTCTTCCTTTTTGTTTTACTCTTTCTAGAACAATTCTAAAGTTGAGGTATAAAAGGAGTTCATACAGACTCACAAGTCTGAAAACAGTGGGGGTTATATACAAGAGAAATGGAAAGACAGAGGTAGAGAGAGGGGTAAATACAAGGGAAAGAAGGGAGATACAAATTGACTAATAAAAATCAAAGAAATCAAAGGGTTAAGAAGCCATTTGGTGCTGTGGAAGTCATTTAGTCACTTACAGAATCCAAACAATCATAAGGCTGAAATGTGTCAAGGAGACATACAGTGTATTTATCAACATTACGGGATTTGGACAACTGTATTTAGGCTATATTCACTGTTTATGGTGTGGCACACAAAAACAGATCTTAAAATTAAATGTAAAACAATTTTTTTTCTAACAAAAAACCTGAAAAGTATTGACTCCTGTTTGCAAATTTGCTGTTTGTATTTTTTGTTTTTATTAATAATGAAATTACAGGTATCTACATTTTAGATATAACTGGCTTATTACAGCTCAAAAGAACCAATTTTGTATTTAAACTGCAATTTTCTGTTTCTTGGAATGTTTTGAGAAGGTAAAAATTTCACCAGAATTGGGGAATATTTGGAAAAGTGACTGTATAACTGAGGAAACTTGGAGGAGATTAAGAAAGGAAGTGGATCCATAAATCAATACATGAAATAACATGTTTATAACCTCAATTCATACAGTTATCTTTCCACAGCACCAAATACAATTACATTTGTATAGCATACATTTCAACCCAAGTATGTAACAAAAGACCTAAATAATATTTTAAACTGATAGTTATTGTGAATCCTGTGATACAAAGGCCAAAAATAAACAGGCATTTCAACCAAACATCAAAACTTATATACGAAAAAAAGAAAAATTACTGAAACATTACACAAACTGTACAGTGACATCCATTACAACAGGTAGAAAAAGGCGGGGGCGTGATAATTTGGTGTGGCAATAACATTATAAGATACAGTCATATGAACTGCAATGAGTAACAAAACGAGTACTCAGGGTTATCACATGTGATCAGCGTTCAAGCTCAAGTTTTGTTCTGTAACATATGCTTCAACAAAGTCTTGACTGACACTTAAATCTTCATAAGGCTTTACCTTACTATCAAAAATGCTTTGTTATTCACATAATAGCTAATGTATAAAATAGTTTCAAACAATGAAATCACCCAAAATGTTGCAGGGTTGTCTGAAATGTGGGTTAAGAGTTTTGCTACACCCAGGACTGCCTCTTTTTTGGTAACAGAGGAGAGAGAGAAGCCCTTGCCCAATTGGCCATAGAACTAAAGATAAAATAATTGTAGTTTTACCAGAAGGTATTAAAAGATGGGTAAAAAGGAGAGCATTCCTTCTATGCTCACAATCAAATTACAAGTGTGATACGACACTACTCGCCCCACAACGAAAAGCCCCAAAAATCAAATCAACTGAGGCATGACAACACCACACAGAGAGACACAGATACAAATATAATTCCCTCCTCTCCTCAAACTGAGAAGGTGGCTGTGCACCAACTTTAGAGACACAGAGTAGCATTATTACATTACTGAACTTGATATTTTTGGTTTTGGTACAACAGAAGGTTGTAGTGTGTTGCCTCGGGCTCACAAGCTTAAATGTTTCAAGATTGGGGGGAGATCTCAGCTGAACCCCATCTGGTGTGTGATCGGCTGGTGGAAGCACCCAGTCTCTATGTTTACAAAGGTCAGAGGGCACCAGCCATTTTGACTAAGACATCCCAAGAACACTGTACACACGCCCACAGAGACACACACATCATAGCAATACATGATGCACTTTTTTCCTTTTTGGTCTGACTGTAATAATTATACCCTTTATTTTTTGTTAATAAAAATGAAGCTAAAAACTCGGAAGGTTAAATGAAAACAATATCACGCCTAGAAGTCCTACATGCATGGAAGACAGTCACGTTTCTAAATTCATGACACGTTTTGTCCCAATAACACATCAATGCCCCAAAATCTTTCCACCCTTCTTTTATCGTCATTTAGATGCTTTATTGAGCAAATTTTTGGTGGTGGCTGGTGCATTCTTGGTGAAACAGCATTAGAAAATAGCCTACAATCAAATAAACTAGTGGACAGAAAGCAAGAAGTAAAGTCTACAAGCCATCTACCAACACCCTCTATTGGTTAGCAACAAAAAGGGCTATTAGTTACATCCACTCAACCAAAGATGTTGTCCTCGCTCTGCCCTTTCCTCCTCTTCTCATCAGCCCTATTATCACTTGTCCTGCCTGGTTTAGAACAGTGATCCCCTTAACTACCCTTTTACAGGTAGAGACACCCATAACAAGGATGCTAACTTTTGTGCTTGACACATCTTTTATGTCAGCTCACTATGAAAACAACTGTAAAGTTGCAAAGTGTATGTTGTGGAAGGGTCTTTGAAATCTCCAACAGAATGAAACATCGAGCTATAAGGACCAGAAGATACAGTAGTCTCTTGTATTGAGTTGGCAGAAGGTGATCTTTGAGGAAGAGATGTGTTGACGACTACTGGGGCAGCACTTTGGTACGAGCAAGGTGAGCAGAGCTCCCTGGTGATCCGTATCAACAGTTTGGCTGTCAAATGCCAAGGCTTCAAGAGATACAGGCAATCACACACAGTTTTCCAAAGCAAAGGGTTAAGTGCAGAGGTCAACAGCACGTGAACAAACTGTAAGTACTGTGTGAAGTTAACGTGCATATACACATAATGTACAGACATCATGATCATCTACACAGCTGGGTGAGTGGTCTTCAGAAATGTCCTTAACAGAACATGTTTTCTCAGCCTCAGTAAACTCCAACCCCCTTTCAAATCTGAGTTACGAAGCGTTGAGCATTAGGGTAGAGCTGAATTCAGAAGAGCTGGATGGAGAAGTCCTCCTAGCTACTGTTCGGCTGTCCTGTGTTCCAGCACAGTGTGTTTATGAAATGCAAATAAAGCCTTGTGTGGCCATCTAGTTGAGTAGAGAGACAAGAAAGTAGTGAAGAGAAAAAAATAAAAAAAATAAAAGAGGGACTGAAGATGGTAGTCAGAGCAAACTGCGGTGGGACTGAAGTGATGGCAGGAAGAGCCAACAGATCAGTTGGAGGTGTCGGAGTGGACACTGCCAGGAGGACCGGGAGGGGAGGTAACCGAGGGGAGGTTGGTGGTGTCCTGCCAGCTGTTAGCCTGCAAAAAGCAACAGAGGAAGGATTCTACATGAGAAGGGAGGTTTTAATAAATAACAGTCTTAATCAGCTACATTTGTGCTTAGTAATCAAAGGATGCATCCGCAAGACAAAATGGTTCAAATAATAGGGAACCACTTTGTTAAAACACAGTACTGCTTCTTTCTGGTTTTCTGAATGTACTAAGTGAAGGTGCTCAAATCCAGATGCGTAACTCCAGAACATGTTTACAGTAACTCATGTTTTAGCATGTTTTAACTTGCAGTGGGTATTACTGAAGAAATAGAAGTTACCAACCTGTTTCTAAAAAAACCAATAGGTGCACAACATCAAAACAGAACACACTGATTTGTAAAACATTTAGCTTATGTGTAAGTTCAAAACTGAAAAGAACTCTCCACACACACATTTGCAAAAATCAATAAATCCTGGGGCACATACAACCCCAGATTTAATTTAAACTGGAGGGCAAAGCAAAATTTCTCTCTTTCTCTGCTGTTACTTTTCCTGCATGAAGCAAAGTTTATTTTTCTTCTTACATTCATATATTTAGTCATTTTCTTAAGTAACCAAGTCAAAAGCAAAATGAACTGAAACTCAGCGAAAGTGCTTGGATTTCATCGACCTTTAAAAAGTTGACAATTTCAACACAATTAAAATGTTCTATACTTTAAGAGCACTGTACAGAGCAGTATTCTGGCATCCCAAATACTTATTGATCAGCTACACCACATGAGTTTAAGTTGGTACTCACATCCAGGCGATGAGGGGTGTAGAGGCCACTACCTGACAACTCCTCATAGCCGCCCGTCAGGTGTGTAGCAGGGTGCAGGGTATCCACCTGTCAGAGACAAAACATTTAAAACACACACACACACGCACACACACTTTAGCACAATTAGACAAATATTTTTTCCACAGACTGACCAGTGAAGTTACAGCATCCACAAACCTCTCCTGTAGGCATCAGAGCCAGACTGCACTACTCAAAAATACAGCTCATCTACTACCCTGTTTCAGTGCGAGCACTAAAATTTGCAGCTCACCAATCAGCTTCATGACTCTCCATTAAACCACTTATGGTCTGAATGAAAGACTGCAGCTGAAGCCAAAATGCAGTGCTTTACCTCCTCTTATACTGGTGCTTAACAGAAGAAATCTGTGGATCCATCCAAAACAACAAAATGACAATTCTTTTCACAGACAAGTAACAAGAACAATTCACTTTAATAAAATCTCTTCTGCATCTACGTGAGTATGGTGCACATTACTCCTATGAATTCAACACCTTTTCCAAATGCTAGGATTCTGTATAAAATGCAAATAAAACAGAATGCAATGATTTGCAATAACTAAAATTCTATACAAGTGAAAGTTGAATGAAGATTACATATCACATACTATAATTTGGATTTTTATTGACACGTGGTAACAAAATGCAGTAAAATGACAAGAAAACCACAAACCAATAAATTTAATTGGCAACAGGTCCCTTAACAGGATATGTGCATGTTTGGAGCAACATGTGCTTCGATCTAAGCAACATCCTTTTCAAGGAAAGCCTTGCTTATTTTGGAAAGACGGTGCCAAGCTACATTGTGCATGAATTACTACAGCTTGGCCCAATAATAAAAGAGTCCAGATGCTGACCTGCCCTGCCCGCAATCCAGATCTGTTACCCATTGAAAATATCTGGCAGAGAACAAACAAAAAAGTAAAATAAAGAACACCCTGAAACGTTGAGCAACTGAAATACTAAAGCAAGCAAAAATGGGTAAACAATTCCTTTTCAAAATTACAGTAACTGGAGAAGAGGTGATGCAATAGTCACAAACATGCCCTGTGTCTCTGTTTCAGCATCTGGCTTGCTGGTTTTGTACATTTCTCAATTAAATATAAGGCTTAAATTGTCTGCTGATATCTGCATTCTGTTTTGTTTACATTTTACATAGTGACCCAGTGTTTTTGGAAATGGGTTTTATATAAAGATACGGGATTTTTGGAACACTTGGGGGAAAACAAGGACTGAAAAAGGCAGGATACTGTGACACACTTGGAAATATAGGACAACCTAGACATAGAGAAACAGATGATTAACCAGAGGGACTACAGGATCACTCCCCAGACCTGGTTTGTAGGAATATACCAGCTGCATGAAGACAACTTTGTGAAGAACCCCGATGACCCCACACAGACGTTTCCATATTGAACTGGGTCCTATGCTTGCTGAACATGTGACACAAACTACATTGCCTACATTCTCATGAGTAAAGGCAAATGCTCCTCAAGGTTTCCTCTACATAGGTCTGTGTGGAGCAGGAGTCAGTGGTGATAAAGACAAAGCCAAGGGGAGGAAATGAGGAGAGGTCAAAAGGAGCTAGCCTAAGGGAAGATATCTGGGGAAGTGGGGTGGCTAGGTTAACAGCATTGAGGGCAACTGCCAACTCCACAGCTGTCCTCAGTGCATACCTGTAGAGAGGGGGCGATGTTGAGACCCTCCCCGTTGAGGGAACGTAGGCCAAGGTAGGTGTCGCTTGTGTGAGATAAGCTGAATGACCCTGGTGACCCTGCAGGCAATGTATATCCAATAGCCAATCAGCCTCACCACGTTGTAATGGACTCAAAAGGTTACCATTGCTCAGGGACAACGCTTTGAAAATCAGGGTCATTGTTACTATTTTCTCATATTTATAAAACCTAAAGGAAGATTCTGCGCAGAATATGTTTCAGTGTCCACTAACTGGTGAAACAGCAAAACATCAACACAAATACCTTTTTGTTTTGAAATAAGTCGGTTTTGTTATCTCCATGTGTAACGCCTGCACTAAACCGGTATTTCCACACCACTACAACGGGGCCTTTTGAAAATGTAGCTGACTCAGTTTCAATGTGAAAACTCCAGGATTGCGTTTTAGTCCGGAGGCCTGAAATTTAAAGCTCTGGAAATGATGGCACAGACAGCTGCATTTATCCTGGGTCTTATTAGATGAAATTAAGACGAAATTAAGCCAAAAAGCTAAAATTCAAAAGGAAAATGTATGTTTCAGTACACAGAAGCCCCAAGAAGGGAAGCGATTAAACAAACCAGAACCTCTACCTAAAAATGTCCATTTAAGCTGCTTGCATATATAAGTTTAAAGATTTTTGTAGACCACTGCAAAAACAGTTCAAGAAAAAAAACGAATTAATTATGGGGGACCATTTGTGTCAGTGTATCAACAACATCAAGTATCCTTTCTAATATGCTCTACATCCCTGTAACTTTAAAGTCGCAATGTAAGTATTATCATGTCAGGATCTCTGTACGTACATTAACTATGAAAGTAAAACATTCAACATAGCACAGGTCTGAATACACAAAGTCACAATGACAGACTGTAGATATTAATTGAGAATCTTGCACATAAAATTTTGTACAACACTTCAGAGCCGCATTTTATAAGCTACAGTTTAGTGCTGTCACTACTCGAGTTACGAAATGTACTAACTACATTTTACACGCGTGTATGGATGCAGTCCCATATCTACATATAGAACATATCATTAAAAAATACAAAACTATAAAAAAATACAGCAACTGGGGTAATAAATGCATTATGACATAATGCATAACATAATGCATTATGTCATTTCAATATTGCTTACAGAGCATAATATCCTGTAAGTACTGTGGCTCATTCCATTAAAAGGTAATTTATGTTTGAATGACAAAATATAATTACTTAAACAGATTGGTGAAGGAACTGCTCAGAAAATATAAGCATATAGTTTCTTGTAAAATATTTGGATAAGCAAGGTTCTCTAGAAAAATAAACAAGCTGAAGGTATGTGCCCAAATTTTCCAAATGGTACACGCAATTTTCTGTTTCAGAATGTAAAAGTGCATACTATGTTACTGCCTCAATACTGATTATTATAGCTAATGTAATATGTACCAGCATACATCCTTCTTTCTATGAGATCATTTCAGAGAACTACAAACACTTAGCGTGGTAGCTGAGTGAGAGCTTATTTGCAGTTTGCATTGTGAATTTTCCTGTGAACCATTATGTCAGTCCACTATACACTCATCCTGTGGTCCAGTTATGCAAGGACAAAAGCTTATACAAAGGAAGAGAAGCTTGTTAACAAGAAAGGTGAAGCCTATGTGGGTAGAAGAAATGGAGCATGCGGTACCTGAGTTGGGTGTTGCCGGAGAATTAGCCTGGCTGGCCTGCGCCGACACATTGGCCGCATCCACCGCTGTTTTAACTGCGTAGAGGTTCGCTTCCTCCTGAAACTTACCAATATTCTTCTTGTAGCGTATTCTCTTGTTGCCAAACCAATTAGAGACCTGAAGACCAGACAGATGTCATTTGCATTTATTTTATCTGCCGTGCATCTCATCTGTTGGCACCCCCACCCCACAATTGTTTAGTTATTCAGTCTTATTTTACTTATATAAAAAAAAATGAAGGGGTTTTAAAAAATAAAGTACAGACACTGGCTAAAATCCTGGATTCAACAACTATATAATCTCTACTCTATACCCGATGACAGTTATGTTGGCAACTCACCTGAGACACAGTGATCCCACACTTCTTGGCAAGTTCCTCCTTGGCTTCCTCACTTGGATAAGGATTAGAAAGGTGGGAGTAGAAATACTCGTTCAGCACCTCCGTAGCTTGCTTGTTAAAGTTACGCCTCTTACGTCTGAGAGACAGAGAAAGAGAGACAGCAAGATAATGACCAGTATCTTTGGAATGTGCATCTGATAAAACAATCATTTCTAAGTGCTCAGATCATTTCTGCCCACAGGAAGGTAACCAGCCAGTCAACACACAGATGATAAACATATCATGTAGACCCACACAGACAGACCTGGCATCAAGGAAGCGTGAGCGCAAAATCATCACAGCCTCACAGGTGCTCTGTTTGAGCTGCATCTGAATGGAGCTGAACTTGCGGTGGATTATGGCCACCATGCGCTCAATCTCCTTGGGAGAGATGGGCCGTGTGCGAGACTGCTCTCTCAGCAGGTTCATTACATGGTTGGTGAACTCACTACAGGCCTGGAACAAAGAGAGAGGAAGGGGGAGAGAGAGCAGTTGAATACTATTGTCAAAAGAAGGACAAAGCACAAATTCTGCCCAGTGCCAGTGGGATCGTTTTGAAGCATCTGCTTTCAGACTACTCTGAATAACAATATAGCATCTGATAATAGAAATTATTAAACAAATACATTCTTTTAAAACAAATATTAGATACTTTGTTCCCGTTTTAATTCCTGTACATTTTTTTCCATGTGGACCTAAAATATATAATTTCCCAGTGCACTAGAAAATAAACTGGACACTTCTTTTGTCCATTGTACTTTTTGTCTATTACACATCACTAGCCCTGTTGAGCAGTTTCACAAATGTATCTTGTTTTTCCAGTTATCTTGTGTTTGACCAAACAACAAACAAAGTCACTTTTCATCTTACGGTCAAGGGTTGCCAAAATGTTTTTGTGTACAAGCAAGGAATGTGTCACATATGCATGTCCCCGATGTGCATTCAGCACAAACCTGCTCATACTTCTCCAGCTCGGAATGATATATCTGGCGGATCTGGGCAAGCTTGGCTCTGTAGTCAGAGTGTTCGATGCTGCTGTCGGTGGGGGAGCCTCCGGCTGCCGCTGCAGCTGCAGCCGCTGCAGCCGATCCGCCGCCCTTTTCTGGTCCTGACACACCCTCCGCTAGCAACATATTGTCCAGCCGCATGATCTGAGGATCTGGGGGGTCCTCCTCCTGCACACCTCGTATACTCAGAACTGGAAAAAAAGAGAGAGACAACGTGATTTAGGCAGATAAGGTTAGCATTTACCTGTCTGAGAAAACACCTGCTAAACTACTCATCTAGATCTAAGAAAACCTGTTGGTTAAAAAACAAACAACAAAAACAAAAAACCAAAACATACACACACACACACACACGCAGAGAAAAAGACAGACCATACAATTTTCCAAGCGAAGGTATACTGCTGTGGCTTATAGGAATGCACAGAAAGACAATAAATCACTGCTAAAATTCAAAGAAGTGGAGTACTGTCAAAACCCAGTCACAAGTTTCTCCCCTGAGTCATTGCTATGAATGCCTGACTGAATTCTCAATAAGCCTGAACTTCCTCTAAACCAACAGCAGAGGGCAGTGTGGTCCCTCAGTGGCACACTGCCAGAGATAAGGGCATGAGGCATGGGACCAGTAATAGGAGTGCATGTGCTGTCACTATGAGCCCCAGTGGCCATAAGTATAGTTATCAGTCGCTGCTCTCCACCACTGTATTATACCAGGACCTCTGTCAGCCTGCAGCCATGCTCTCATCTCTCTCTCCCCCTCACACATGTGCACAAACACATACTCCCTTAAAGACACCTTTGTTACAGAAAAGTTTTAACTCCAGACAACCATCTTTTCTTCAGAGCCTGGAGCTTTTAACACTTAACTAAATTCAATTTCACTTGCCCCCCCCCCCTTTTTTTTTTTGCCTCTCAATCATTCAACTTCAAAAAGTAAGAGTAGAAACTTGGCACCACAATTTAGTGTCTCGAGCTGAACGTTTACAAACTGTTAAATTTTTTGGGAAATCTTATACATTATATTAATAACAATGCATGAATTAAAGAATTGTTTTTTATTGCTGTGATTAAAAGACTGAATTTAAAAAATAGCTATGAATGCCTATTTGACTTTAAAAGAAAAAAATTCTGACAGCAATTTTTTCTCTTTTAATCTTTTGACCATAAATGATAAAAAAAAAAAAAAAAAAATACATTTTCTGTTTCCCCATCACTTTAAAGTGAATATTCTGACTGTTGGTCACAGAAATCAAGCCATTTAAGGACATTAAAAAAAAAAACAAAAAAAAAAACTAAGGAATTATGATGCGCCCCCCCCCTCCCTACTACTAATAATCTAACACACCTAAGCTTTTGCACAATAGTAAAATAAATACATTTAAGGTCATATTTACAGTATGATTGGAAATATTGATTCATAGTCACATATAAAACCAGTACTGTAACCACATTTATGTTGATCTTTGTAACTTGAGACTAAAGGAAATAAAAAAAGAAAAAATTGAAAACAGACAAAGTTAACAGGGATTTTAAGGGAGACAGATTCTATGAGTATGGATGATGAGATTAATCCCTGTGGAAACTGAGTGGCATTAGGCACTTGTCTTCCTTAAGGATTACTCTAGTTTGTCAGCGTATCAAAGTTCAGTTCTTATGAGACCTGTGAGTCTTTACTTGGAGTCCTTAAGGGTTGCAATGAAAAACAAGTTTTCCGCAGCTGTGGAGAAGTCAAAGCTAACAAATGACTGGAGCTGTAGTGTAGGGTAACAGATGTGAAGAAATGAGGACAAAAACAGTTTTGCTTAAATTTTCCAAGTGCAATGAAGCAAATGAGTTTTTTTCTTTTTCATAACTTCTTTTTGATAAATGAGTCTGTTCCACCATTTTACAAGGCCGTAAGTAGTCAAGTGTCCAACTTTCCCCATTTCCTACCCTTCACTTTTTTATTTCTTGTTCCTTCTTGCCTTTTTCTTTTCCCTCTGCTTAGGTCTCTTCTCTCTCCAAGGCACATTCCTGCTCTGCTGCTCCCCCATCTCAGGGCTCAGGAATGCAGCAGACCCAGCCGCCTGAACTAATGACCCTGATTCGCCCATCTCTTTCCCTCCTCTTTTTCCTTTCTTTTCTGTAATTCACAAAAGATCTGTACAATTTTTAGCTATGTGAAGTATATCCAAATTGCATATCAATGGCAAGATCTTTTTTGTATCCAATATATTAATGGTTACGTAATTATTAGTGTTGCCTAAGTTTTATGTATGCCGATTATAACTACATAACTATGTGTAGTTATGCTTTGTTCTTTACAGCCCATTTACAGAGATGTACAACTGACCTACAGTTAAGAGGGCAACTGTGGCTCTTGAAGCTTCTCACCTCTTTCCCCCTCCCTTTTGCCCCCACTCATTATGGCCCCCCAGCTGTAGCCTAATGCCCCTACATTCCCCTAATTACTCCAATTAAGCTGTGATTATCCAGAATCACACTCATGCACAGTCTAGTGGTCTAGTGGTATTATAGCATCTGTTAAGATGAGTTAAGATACCACGCAGAAGAGAACACCATATGACACAGACACATATAAAGACTTTTTAAAGAATAATTTAAAAAGTCCTTGACTCTGAAGCCACCAATACAACTCGTGAAAACTAGAAACAACAAAGAGTCTTCAGGTCTGAAAGCTGGCTGCATATTAGAACCTAAACAGTGTTTCCATTTGATCAAATGTATCCCAATACCCGACTGGGTCCATTACCGAGAAGCTAGAACTCAGCAGTGCTATAAGTAATAATACTTAAATTCACCTTTAAAAATAAATAAATAAATAAAATAAATAGTAAGACTGCTTAAGGCCCATACGCTGCATTCAAAGATCTTAGAAATCACACTATTATGCACACGTTACCAGCCAAGCTGGGCGGTGTGGTATTGAGAGACGAAGCGAGCAACACATACTATGAAATATTCAGGGTATCCAGCTGGGCTTTCACTGCATACATAATCATTCTCATTTCTGCACAGCCAATGTGGAAATGGTGTGCTGTGCAGACAACACAATATATGAAGTGCTGCAGGTAAGGGTGAACAACCTAACCAGTAGTATAGTGCTGTACATTAACTGTAATGCCTTCCACACATAGGCATAGATAAGGCTTAAACGTAATCAGTATATCATTGCTCAGCTCACAGCACAAGCTTTATCCTTGTCTGTCTTTTCCCTCGCTAGCATCCCCTTTTTCACTCCGTCTCCCCAACACACATCCCCTCCCCCCTCCCTTTCAGCTCACCCCCCTCCCCACACCTCCCCCAGTGCCCCCCACCCCCCTGTTCTCCATTTCAGTCGAGTTCTCCATGTGAGCCGCAATCCCTCATGCTGTCAGCCCCCCCCCTCCTTCTCCCTCTCTCTGTAGACAGACAGGATTAGCATTTTAATTGCATCAGCTCCCTTGGGTATTCTCAGCCTTTCACTGGGAGAGAGCAAGGGAGCGGGAGAGAGAGGAGGATAGAGAAGGGAAAAAAAGGGGGGAAAAAAGGTAAGGAGAGAGGGTAGAAGGAGAACCAAGGAGAATTGAAAAAAGGAGTCACAGGAGAAGATATGTGTGCGGGAGAGAAAGAGACAGGGGCCACAAATATACAGAATCCAGAGTACAGACGTGCCAGAGAGCGAGGGAGCCAGAAAGGGAAAAAAAGATAGGACTGTGAAAACATCAGTTTTTCCTTTCATTATACGGAATTCAGATAAAGAGAATGGCCCATAGAAAGACTTTTTTTTTTTTTTTTTACAATGAAAAAAAAAATTGCTACATAAATATGCTAATTTGACTTATAAAAATGCAGAAACAAATCTCAGCACCAGCTCTGGTGTTATGATAGGTAAACCCATGTATAAAAGACTAAAACTGACTGCAAGTGATAAAATAGCACCTGCGTAATAGAAATACAGTGAAGGGAAATAAGAAGTGGGGCCAATCCATCTATTAAACTACTCTTTCACTATTTTATCAGATGAAAAATAAACAAAACCTCTGGGAAAAATAAACGTCTTCTTGAACTACGCATGACACCAAACGGCAGCTGAAAACCCTCCAGGTTGACTGATTTGATTTCCACAAATTATTTATTAAAAAAACAACAACAGTACGGTAAATGCAAGTTTGATGAAACTGGAACAGACTCCTAATTATCTTTTGTTGGATGAGTTTGACTTTCATTCTGCAGAAAAAGACTATTTAAGAGATCAGTTTTCAAACCATGGAATGAAATGCAAACTTTCTATTAATTAAATCCAGATCCATATATGCAATATGACAAATAGTTAACCTGGATGCCAAAAGCAATTTCATTACAAAACCATAGGTTATAATGATTAATGTCAATATTCACACCTAACCTCTTCTCTGTGTGAACCATTTTGATTTACCATGCAATTTTGGTAAAAATATGGGTTGCTCAAAAAGGAAAAAAGAAGACCTGTGTGAACAAAACTGTGCCTTAGGCAGGTTGAAAAATATGGCACTCAAACTGTAAAACTAGCATTAAAAATGAATCACTTCCCTGCTGAGTTTTATGCTAAATGGGCGATGTATAAAAAAACAAAACTGAAAAGTGTAGTTTTACACAAAGATATTCAGTTATTCTTCTAAAAAGGAAACGTTTTGTACTATTCAGTAATTTTACGTTTTTTCAGATACAGGATTAATCCTGTAATCGAGTGAGTGATGGCATTTTTTCCATTAGGTCATATGTTACACTTACCTCAAATTTCTTCACAACTAAATTCAAATAAACCCACAACAGCCTTGGACAAGACATGGATATGCTTAATGCAACTAGAGCTATATTTGACCAAAGAAAACCAGACTTGACCAAAACTGAACCTACTCCTCAATTAAGTGTGCTCTACCTGATTTATTTACAACAATATTATTACAATTAATATTTCAGTCTTGGCATTTTATACTGAAGTTGAACTTACCAGTTTATTTAAAAGTTTACACTTGGCTTTTTGATCTTATTAGCAAAATTCATCACACCATTGGCTTCTTTGACAAATTGTGAACTGTTTGGATTTAAATCAAATTATTGATTAAGTAAAAGGAATTAACTACATTTGAAGCTAATACAAAGAGCTAGATATAAGTTGTGAAAACATTAAAATGTTAATAAAAACCATTCGTCTCCAAAACAATCAGGTTTTTTAGGAAGCTGAACAACTTAAAAACATAGGCTGTGCATACAACAACCTGTTGTGCTGCCAGCAATGCATAAATATGTTTTGCTACACTTAATTTATCCCGGTGTGATGGCTACGTAGAGCCTATGGCGTAGCCTCGGCAAATGGCCAATGCCATTGCCAGTATTTGTACCTGTGCAAACTGTGGACGTGGTGAGTATAGTTACATTTCCAGGGAAGTGAAGTCAGGTTACAGTTGCGACATACCTACACTTTTCTACACATTTTACACAGGAGTATAAATCCTCTCTTTACCTCACCCATTCAAACCCAAAGTTTAGCTATTAAAAATAAGTAAATGCTAGCAGGTACAGCCTGGCTTTCCAAACATTAAACCTGAACTCTGATTGTTTTGTTTTTTTTAAACTAAGAGATTTAAATGAGAGAGATGGTGATTTAAGTTTGTTCAATCAACTAAGTGTATGCAACCCGCAGATATGTTTCTGTGTGGGTGATAAGAAAAGAGAAAAAAAAAGAAAAAAGAGAGATATACAAACTACATTTTAAAACCATTGAAGTGAGAAATATAATACAGAATAATATGAGGTTTTCTTCAATAATGAATGGCAGGTTTTCTTCTGTTACTCTAACAGCTGGCACAAAGTTTAAGTTTTTATGGAATGAAAAATCAATTTTTAAAAATCTTTTTCGATTTTAAAAGAAGAAGTAAAAAAAAAGAAAAAGCTTTCTGCAAGAAGCCCCTAGCAAAACTGTGATTGCAACTTTTACACACTGACCAGGGTGCTCCTTCGGACATGAAACTGACACGTTCAGATGTCATCAGATTAATAGAAAGGAGTGCATGTCTGAATGGGGCTTTAATGAGCCCAATCCATATGTCCATTTATACTTTAAGCAGCTCACACTAATCAGCATCTGTTTGGGTAGTTTACAAGAGTCCTGTAGCACACAGCCCCCCACACTGACACAAACACACACACTGAGAGGTAAGCATTTAAAGTAAACACTGTGGTTTTACGAAGGTGTGAATTGGAGAATTCACACCTTTAGCAAACAACACTTCAGTCCAACACATCATCAATCAGCCCTTAATTAACTAAACAGAGAGGCTTGGACAAGGACAACAACAAATGCAACACAAACACTGAAGGATATCAATTGTGTTGTCCCTTAATGAAAGATCAACAAAGCTTTTCTTTCTCTAAAATCTATATTTGTATTTTAGGTAAATAATGAAATTAATTTCCGTGACAACAATTACAAACGTAAAAAAAATTTTTTATATTGTATATATCTTAATCTGAAATATCAACTGTCAGAGCTGGACAATGTAACAAATTTGAATGTAATCAATGTTATGGCTTCCAACGACTATGAAGACAAGAAAATTGGGACTAACTATTGCTTTTTTGGCTTTTCAACACAATGCACTCATTTTGTTTTGAGTTATTAATCAAGCACAAGCATTTCCTGGTACATTTTAGTTCCTACCCAAAAATCCAATGATTATGAAGAGATCAAAAAGATTTATTTAGAAGAAGAAAAAAAACAATCTACAAGGTTTCTACAGATGAATCTGTGAATCATTAACAGCTGTCTGTAATTGCTTTGGTCTCCAGATTTCCATGTTTTACTCCAATTTCAACACTGTCCAAATGAGTTATTAATTGGCCATCTCCCTACCAGCATAAAGGTCAAGGAATCCCTTTGTTAAAACAATCGATAATCATGTAAACTAACTAAGATTACAACTATTCACCAACTTTTGGCATAACAGAGCAGTCATGCTTAGGGATCCAGAGATAAATTTTCAGTGCTTCAAATGTTTACATGCTGAACAGCTGAAATAATCGAAATTTTTGAGGTCAGTCTGGTTTGTTACCCAACTATCACCACAAAACATTGTTTATTGTACATATTTATGATTTCAGGGGGAGGGATGTGCGTTCCATCTCTACTTTAAGCTTATGCTGATAACACAGACATTAAACAAGCAGACTGTGAGATGCAGTAGGTATACTGGTATTTTCTCACAGCTAGTCATCTGACAAAGCGTGAATTAAACTTCCAGCACAGTTTGTAACCAAACCGAGCTGTTATAGGAATGAATAATACAAGATGTTTTTCTAGACAACATTTTATTGGCAATAAGGTACAATACCTAAAATCTGTAATGTTTAAAGTGCATATTAAGCACAAGCGAGCCGCTGTAATTACATCTCTAATATATCCTGAGTCCAATGCATTTCTGCACATAACAAAAGACAGACATGGAAGAAAAATTTTCTAAATGTCACAGGAGGAAGAGGAGGATGACGAAGAGCACCTAAGCAGGAGGCTTGTTATAGCACTGCTAGGATCTTTCCCCAGTCAACTCTCATCAGGCCAGCTGCCTCCTGTGCTCATTAGCACAGACTCTTAAGGAGCTCCTAAAGACTTTGTGAAAAATGAACGCTCATTTGAGAGGTCGTTAATTTGCACTGTTATGCAAATTAGGTGGCAATTAAGCGATAGATCAGAAGAGCAGTGCCCATTTATAACAAGTGAACAAGCATTATGACACAGTCAGATGGTGCTAGAGCGAAGTGAGGCTACATGGTTAGTCTGAACAGGTTCAAAGTTCCACCCTTGTGAGGAACAAAACCACTGTACCTATAATATGTTTGGCTGGTCACGATAAGAATATAGCAATGGGTTTTACAGCACTATGGATTGAGTCTGTTAACCTGCACGCACAAAGATTAGTCTACATTACAACCTGATACTGAAGCGCATACTAATCATGTTCCCAGAATATGGCTTCAATATACATTAACCAACAGTGGTACAATAACTAGCTACACTAATGAAGGCAGCATCCCATTGCATATTGCTAATCTAGGGTGGAACGCATAGCCCCTCCCTCTACCAGCCCTGATGTTTCTATTTCTCCTCTGCATTTATGACATGGTGTGAAATATACAAACATACTGTCTGGGACAGCAATGAGCACTGCTGCAGAGGGGTGGAAGGCACCCATCAATTGTAATTAATTGTTAATTAGTCAGGATTAGGAACTGGGCTCTGACACTCTCCCACCCCACCACCACCAAACTAGTGCAATCCAGCTGAGACCACATTTACATATCTTTAATTAAAGAGATGCCGGCTTCCTTTAAGAGCAAACCCTAAAAGAAAAGTAAGGCGCAGGCATGCTGAGAGGGAGGGCAGATGAGAGGTAGGAGACTTCCCTGTTAATGATCCTCAACAAACACTGATGGGTTACCTTGTTTGGCATAAAACTGATTCTGGGAACTAGCATGGCCTGTTACCAATATTTAAGTAATTACAAGTGTTTCGTTTCAGCAGCAGTTCTACCGGTTATCTCGCTTCAAACAAAAACAAACTAAACATAGTAGTCTTAACAGCAAAGCATTTGGCGAAATGCTTGATCTGTGTTGTCCAATGGTCTCAACTTTTCCAATAAACCCACTGTTCTTGCCATAATGTGTAAATTGTGTTATTAAAACAAAACAACAAAGCACACTCAACCCAGAAAAAAGGGGTACATCCACTAGAGAAAATTCTCATTTCCACCAAAGAGAAACCACTCCCACTGGTGACAACTCTGTCAGAAGGGCCTTCAGAGGGGGGAAAAAAGAAAAGAAAACGTACACTGAGAAGTCCATTGGCCCGCACACCATTAGGCCTCTGCTGAAGGTTGGAGAGCTCTGACTCCCCAGTTAGAGTTAGGCTATGTGCGTGTGGGGTGGGGGTGCCTGTCAGGGCCAGGGGTCTGTGTGATATTAGCCGTCTGCCAATCTGGCTTGGGGAATGGACACCAAGTAATTACTCCTTCTCTTACTGCCTCATCAATCTCCCTGTATCGCTCCTGCACCCCCTCAACACACACCCTTATCTTTTTTCATCCTTTTCTGCAAATGAGCCAGGCAAAGAAAAAAAAACAAAACAATTGAGTGGCAGGACAACACAAATCAAAGCAGATTCCTGAAAAGCCCATCTAATAGTCCTGTACTAATGCATAGTGAAGGTAACTATGAAACAGACTTTTTAAAAGAGAAATCACTGATTTTTTTTGATCAAGTGAGAAAGAAGTTCACCTATTCTCTTTTCAGATTGGACAGATGATAGAACTGAAAATGTAAATTTGGTAGTTTCACCTACATTACATTTTAGTCACAATCAATTTCTTATCTTCTTAATGCTTTTGAGTTTAAAAGATGCATGCTTCTCCTCATAAAAAATAATGCAATGCTTCCCTCAGGTTTCTAACAACACATAAAATGTTATGGCTGTTCAAAAATGGGCTCTCTGAAAACTAATAATAATTAAGTCTCTTTAATGAGGCATGCTATTCACTAGACTTTGAAGAACTGTACTCAGTCTGTAGAATACAAACATATAAATCATTCATGTGGTTCTAAAAGGGATTTTCCTTTACAATAATGGGAATATTACCAACTTGATTACACCACTGTGTGACATTCTGTTGTTAGATTTTATGCATGGCCAGGTCCAAAACAAAAAGTTTTTAAAATTAAAGTTAGATTTCTCAAGTTTATAAGGTGTTTAGCCCGGTGGCAAATAAACGTGTAACAACTATGTGCGACATTTACTTGTGTTGTTTCAGTGTTTTTACAACAACAACAAACAGGTCATAATTCACTTAATATGTCAGTGGGTCCATTTGGATTGTGAAATGACATTGTAATGCAAAGAAGTACCTTGAATAATGCAAATAAACTGAAGGTAATAATTTAATTAATGAATTAAAGGACTCTCGCCCGATGACTGACTGAGGCACAAACACTGCACTGGTGTGTCATAAGTTATAGGTAAAAGATAAGGCATGAACAACTTTAACAGTTTATTAAATACCTTAAGAGCTCTGGAAAGAACAACAATAATTATAAACATGGGCATGAGTTATAAAATGCCTGAAAATTAAGACTATTCTAAAAATGGAGTGACTAAAAAGTTGTTTTTTTAAATGTGCAGGAAAATGGATTGGAAATGTGGCAGAGCCAAACACCAATTAACCGGTTCCCATAACGCATTGTTTGAATACTGGCACAACTGGGCACGTACCAGAGTAACCGGCTCAGGTTAGCATCACACTGACTAATAAACTTGATGTTAAATCCTTTTTGTTGTTGCTGAAAGGATTGATGGCCCATAAGATTTGATAATAGATACTTGCATATGATTCACATCCATTAGGGCCAACAATTAGGGGCCAGCAATTTCAGTCTTAGCCAGGTAGGATGGTAGTTAGCTTCTTATAAATGGTGGCAAACTAACTCATGACACTATGCCACAGAGTTGTTTATCAGACAGCTTATCAACAAGAGTGGCAAGTGTTGGAGTGTGAACTTGTCCAAGTGAGTGGGAGGAGGGAGAGGCTCATTATACCGCTGTGTTGTCTCCAAGCCTAAAAACTATACAGCTCAAATTTCACTTGAAACTCTATTTTTGTTTTCATTTAAAACATTTCCAAAAATAAACAACGTGAATGTTCATGCTTGAAAAACAGGGACTTAAGAAGGTTATCAAAACAGAGTGAGTGACAGATTCACTGTTGTCATGTGTAAAGCACAAGGAATGCATAAAAGTGAGGAGAAATGCCTGAAACATGCCCGAACTGAATTAAAAAAAAAAAAAAAAAAAAACTTCTGAGAGTGAACTGCAGTAGCTTGTGAGAGATTTTGGCATAAGCTGTCCCATTGCACCAAGAGCTATTTTTACAGCAAATACCCATGAGAGCAAGGGGGAACAGAACTGAGTTGAAGCAAAGCCACTGGTTCTCAACTTTGATAATTTCTAGTCTCTTTCCAAGTGCTTTAATTTCTTTTTTTTTAAGTGTATCTTTAAAAAAGTATTAACAAGAATCAAATTTCACACAGACGGAGGTCATGTTTAATGTGAGAGCTCAGGACAACGCATGCACTGTTGAAAATAAGGGGTGTTTTGGGGTGGTGGCGGTGGGAGGGTGGGGGATACTGGCATTTGCGCAGAACATTTCCTTTACAATGAAAACAATCTAACCAACTGCAGCACTCAAAGGAATTCACCTCCCATCCCCCATGCCCCACCTCCCCTCCTCCACCACCACCATTACATTACCATATCAAAGCCCCGAGTTCAGAGCAAGTCTTCTCTTTCAAGAATGGGAGCGAGGCAGAGAGCGGGAGGGGGAGAGGACAAGACCGAGGCAGTAGGAGTAGACCCAAGACTGAGTTCGCTTTTATCCCTCTTTGGTGTGCGAGTATATGTGCAAGGGAGACAGAGTGTGTATGCGGGTGTGCCAGCTCAAGTCTATGTTTGTTAGCAAGAAAACACTGTAGAAAAATCAGTGGAGATACTAAAGGACTACTGACTGAGTCTTTCACAAGCTGCAATGAAGAGAAGTCAATTCACATTCCAGAGGCAGACAATGGGGCCTACAGGGGGTCTGAGTAGCAGTGAAATGCCAAAGCAGGTACACAGTGCAGTTAGGAGGGCACTTTGTGGCAGATGGCCAGCAGAGTACAGGCAAAGCCACAGATCTCTATATCTCTTTGCTGCCATATTCACCTCAAGCATTAATCTATTGTTAACCTACCCTTATTCCTTGGTCTGTTTTTCTGCTCAGTTTACTGTACAAGTACTCATAGACCCTCTCTGTAGTTTGCAGGGAGACTAAATGTGAAAATCAAAGTGAATGGCATTAGGGTAAATAAGACCACTGGTTGCCTGGGAAACAGTGTACCCTGCCCCACTCACTCAAGCCTAGCCTTTACTTTTCTCCAATCACTGGAGAGCAATAATACATTATTGACAGAGGGCCACAACAGGCAGCAGTGCAGCATTTTCAAATTGTATTTGAACAACAGAGGCTTACAGTTAAAAGATACACAAAGACAGAGACAGAGAGAAAAGCATACAGAACACACGATGGGAGAGAAACTGACAGAGAGAGTCAGGGGGAGAAGATTCGAAAACCCACACCATTCAAACTAACATAACCATCAATCTGCCATCCATCCCTGGCCTCCTCCTTTGAACGACACTAAAATCTGTCAGATAGCTGACTGGAATAGCTAACAAGATGAGAATAAGCAGCGTGTTTACTTTGAATACACATATACGTAGGTAATAATTTGCATCAGATTATGTGTATTTTAAAGTCAGCATTATTTGTTAAGATGGTGTCACAGTAGTAGCTTTTTAATGTTGTGTTTGGGTAAGAGTACTGCATTTATATGCATAGCAATTTATTCCAAATATACAATTACCCTACACTGTGTGGTGTAGCAGTTTTTATATAGTGGTGTAGAGAAGAAAATCTTTGTACTGAAACGGCATAACAATTTGACTGTAAAGCAATAACCCCTGTGAAGTTTTTCATATCTGCCGGCTTCTGAACAGCTGTGCATAAGCTTTCTATCTGGAACAGGTTTGATTATTTAAACGCAATATAGTGGTTTGTACTAGTAGTACTTGTAGGTGTTTTCCATGCCTTAATATAACAAACATTGTTGACATCAAATCAACTGAGACCATTTTTTGTCCCAAATGTTTATCATCTGGGAACTTACCAAAATGTAAAACTGTGACTGTGTTGCCACAGATGAAACGTGGTAACCAAGTTACAGTCCAATAAGTAGGATAACAGTTGTTAGCATGTTCTGCAAAAGGTTCTGCAGGACTCAAGTTTCAAAGGCACTAATCCACTAAGAATAGTTTCAGCTGGTCAGAGCAAAGTCTGGACGGTAGCCAAAAATAGGTTGAAGAAACTGTAAATACAAGGCCGAAACATACAACACTAAAGCACACATAACACACACACAATGTGTGTTTAATACCTGACAATAAATACTATCAATACAGTTGTGTATGGCACCATTATAACAATAACTTGGTGCTGGGGAATCTGGAAAAGATGCACTACATCTCAACACTGCTACAATTTGTGCAGAGTGGAGAACACAGTAAGGAGTGAAGTAGAAACTTACCCGTCTTCTCTTTGATCTCACAGAGAACACTGAAGAGGGCTGGCTTCATTCTGTGACAGTTCAGGGCATGCTTCCTGTAAAAGAGAAGAGGGAATAAGAGGGGGAGAGAGCGAGGAGGATTACAATAAACAGACCTCCATCTCAAGTCATTCCATGTCCTCCTCTATAAAACAGGTAGAGGAGCTGTATGTATTATGAATAGAGCATTTCAAGAATGCCATGCAACTCAGCGGGACAGAGTCATATTGTTTAAAGGCATTTTCAGTAGCCAAATGCATTTGTCGGTGCAAAAAACATTCCTGATGCATCAATCCGAACTAGCAAGAGTAATGTTGTCATTTGAATGCTTTGCACTATGGGGCAGGTAATGATGCCAAACCTCAAGGTCATCATTACTGAGCACCAGATTTCAGAGTTAATACACACTAATCTAATTTCTTCCTCTTAGAGAAATACTTGTTCCATGATAGTAGACAGTGAGTTGATAGAGATGACTAGGATTAAAATGCAATTTTAATTTAATCAGAGGCATTCTCTTTATTGCCAGACAGGCTAACGGCAATTAAATGGGATAAGGCAAAACTTCTACACTTCAATGTAATCAAATAATCAAAACACCTCAGCAACAGAATTTCCTGCCAAAAAACATCCATGCACCCACACACACACCCATACAGCTCATTAAAAACTGCAAGGATGGAGAAAAGCCCTGATCCTACTACGACCCTAAATGACTTTACACCATTGTTTCATATCTAAACTCTTTTACTGGCAGTGTACAATTAGTGTACAGAAAGAGTGAGTCTGTTAGTTGCTGAGCGAATATGGAGCTATAGTTCAAAAGTTTGTATTCTTTTCCCCACGCATCTGTAATTAACAAAAACATGTTAATTACAGTAAGCATGCAATAGACTACTGTGCCCTGTTAATCAAGTTGAGATGGTCATGGAGGTGTTCTTAATGCCCCCCTCAGTGCTCTTGCAATATTTAATTATCTTGGAATAATGGCTGTAAATTTGTGCACCCTGTGTATTTTTAAAGATTTGACCTATAAATTAATAAATCCATTTGGATGTGCTCAATGGGGAGTTCCACAAATCACCACAGTTACCATTTATAGTAAAAATGGGTTTAAATAGCAACAATGTTGATATGCAATTACATGAGCAATATACAGTTAATTTAGGTGATAAACAGCAAAGTCAACATGAAGTCTGTTAATAATGAGAATGAATTATGATCCTCCTTATAATAAAGAAATAAAGCATTTCTTTCCATACAACATCACTGATGACACATTCAAAACAACCACATATGAATATGATTTGGCTACACCTGACCTCAACACCAATTCCAGTTGTGAATCTTCACTGCAGTATTAATGAGGGGACTAGAAAATAGTGCACCCACTGTGCAAGCTGTTATATGTGTAAGGTATGTGTCTAGCACTAAATGTGTAATTTTATCCACCAATTCAGTCACTGCTGGATTTGAGTTGGGGGGAGGGCTGCCTTCAGCATGGTGGGTATGAGCACGAGGGGGAGAAGGGGGTGCTCATGCGGTCCTGTACTGACCTGTGCTGGAAGTTGAGTGGCAGGCCACCCCCTGCCATGCCCCCCCCTGCTCTCCCTCCCTCTGTGGGGTCGTCTGATCCACCCCAATGCGCCGGCGATTCCTCTGGCCAGTATCTGAACATATGGCGACAGGGTGAGAGGATGAGGGTGGATGGTGCGCAGGAAGTGTACTCTGCAACACCGAGTTCTTGCACTGCCCTGGCCACTCCCCATCCCAACACACTGCCACCCTGCATGACAGGGACGTCATGATCACATGCGAGCCCCCTCAGTAATTAGTGGATCATAACTGAAGGAATGATAGATGTGTGGGTGGCAAACTTTTTCAAAGTTAAGAATTATGTTGATAACAGCCATGGCATCTGCTCTGTATTAACAAATCTATGTGTATCAACATGGTCTGTGTTAGCCTGAATCTGATTATGATTTAGTCTGTTACGTGAGATGTAAAATAGAAAACAGCCAAACAAATACAGACTAACTGCAAGCAAGACTGTCAGTTAATGTTGAGCATACGGTTCTGAAGGTGTTTTATCCTCAGAAACGCCAGACTGTTATTAGCAGGAGTTTAGATCAATACAAGCACACAGGCAGGGACACCTCTGGCACTTCCGCAAGCAGCCACACCTTTAATTTATTTTTCAGAAAACCCTGTTAACACCTCAAAATAATTGTGTTACATGATTTCCAAAACTATATTTGGCTTTTTAAATACAAATACTCATTTTAGACATTATCTTACAGAAAACGACTCAACCTTTTTAAAATTTCAACAAAAATTCTAAGTTGAAGAAACAAAGTAGGAAGGGAAAAAAATTAAACCTTAAAAAGGAAAAACGAATGTAAAAATGTTTGAATTAATGAAGTGAAGCCCAATTAAGTCTTCAAACTTTTAGTGAAGAAAGGTAATATCCCAATGATCATAGGCTGCCAGTACAGCATCATCCCTCCCCCTCACCACCATCTCATTAATAGAAACTCGATTTGCGGACAGCTGCACTCGCGTACACATTATAGGAGAATTGATTGCACCCAGCACACAATGAAAAGGATGAACACCAGGGAGGGAGGGAGTGAAAGAGGAGTGAATTAATTAAGAGAACCAGGTGGTCAAATGTTGGGTGGAAAATCACTAGCTAATGACACATCACACTGTGGCCACAGTGTTGCAGTGGACGATTGCCTATTGTTGAAATACTGACGCTTCTTTTGAAACTGACCTTGTGCTCCTCAAGCCACATGGCAAATGAGTGTGGGTCAGTCACTCAGTGCAACGCACCATTTCTATAGGAATCATGCTTAAAAAGATACCTCTAACACAAACATCATTTGATGCATCATTTCAATGAGTAATTGCTGTCACAGACGGCACTTGGCTAGTCTGTAAAATTGACTAATCCTTTACCTTAATTTATCCACTCATTTGCACTTCAATACCCAATTTTACTGACACTAATTTGATGTAAACAACATTTCAGATACATACTGATAATTATTCTAACCTAATTTAGACTAGTAATGTTTAAAATGCACAAAAGATTTGGCATCATAACCAGAAGACATAATTACACTTAACTATGGCAACTTGCAAAAAATCCACCATCTTAAAAAGCATTTTTACTTTTGATAATTCTGCGCCATCGATTCATAAATTTTCCTAAGATGCAGTGGGCAGAGGGTTTTTATATATAAACATATAAAGTTATTACAAAGTATATTTCAAGTTATTTTAAAACATTTTTTCCATACAACGAAAGTACAGGTAAGGCTGCACCAAAGTGTCTATGTGTGCGTTTTAAACGGCAACGACTGACCCAGAAATGGGGTAGTTCTTAAATCTGATACTTCATTGATTACCCAGTTAAGATTAACGATAGCCCCCTAACGTTATTTTAACCATATGGGCATGTATACAAACTACAGTTTGGAAAAACAAAACAAAAAAGCCAATCTGAAGTAACAAAGAGCTTCTAACAAACTACAACACTGTAATGAGTCTATTCGAGAGATATTCTAAATGTACTTTAACGTTACTGCTTTAGCTGCAAAATACACTGTAACGTGAAGTTGCATTAATGTTGCAATTACGCATTACCTTACGTGAATGTTTCACACAAACAAATGAACCTAAAAACGAAGACATACAACTCACTTTAGCTTAGCTATCATGTGTGGAAAATGGCTCTTCGGTTGTCTTACCTGGCCTGTGCTTCGTCCAGGCTTTCGTCAGTGATGGCCATTATTTGCTGTAGGATATCCCCTATGTCTTGTTGAGGCTGACCGAGGGACTGTTGTTTTCTGACCGAGTCTGGGTCACCAACATCGGCTTGTGCTAGTCCACCTAGTCCGGTGAGACCCGTCATCATCCTGGTCTGGTCATCCATACTTTCAAAGGAAACTCGCCGTTTTCCTCCGTCGAAGAATACACACAAATAGCTAGCCTATTAGCTAGCCAGCAAAGTATTTTCTACGACAAATCATACAACACCGCTTACGGTACCGACAGTGACGATCAGCAAATAATTGGGGGCTGTTGTCATAAAACAGACTATACAAATACGCTTTACATTCGTTTGTCTTTTCCCCCCTCCAGTCAATAAACGCGGCCAGGCTAAAGTTAGCTAACCACCGACTGAAAAGCAGCTAGGTTAGTAGCTGTAGCCCAGCAGAAAAGCAGCAGCAGGGACACACATGCACAGACTGTGTGAGCTTGCCAACAGCGTCTCGCACATTGTCGGAAAAAATGTAAAGCGAAAAAATAAAAGCACGGACGGACACGCGGGTATTAAAAATAAAATCCACCAATTCAAGAAAAAACAAAACAGGATTAATAGAGTTTCAGATCATGTAGCTCCAATCCGAAATCTCCTATCAAAACAGACTACGGTTTGCCATTGTTGTTGATGTCGCGCGAGTACGTGGGATGTTCTTATCTGCGCGAGTGGTGTGAGTCGCCTTGACCATTAAACTCATAGCACCACAGAGTGCGAGCTAGCGGGTGGGTCCATTAGCAGCCCATATAGTACAACAGGAACGAAAGCTAATGATATAGATAACCTCACTACACTGCCACATTACATTTAAAGCACATGCTTCCAGATACTAGAACTGGATTATTCCTTCAGGTGACCAAGCTCATCTCGTGCACGACCTTTACAAATTGATAGCCCCTTACGTCACCAGAACTGCTTGTTCTATTGTAATTGGTTAAAGCTTTTTTTTCTCCCTCACTGATATCGGGTAAAATCATGCACATTTAAATGTCAGGGATGGGGATAGTGATGTATATATATATATATATATATGTAAAACAAACACTGTAAATAAAACAAATAAATAAGGTGTTACCGCCTCAGTGACTGTGCCATGTTATATTTGTTGGACCAAGTGCAAAGTATGCTGGTGCATGCTACTAAAAAGCCACAGTCTATTCTTGCCCATGAGTAAGTTAAGTGTATTAAAGGAATGATTTGTTCCTCGTGTGTGGTGTCACACACTGTATTAAGGTGTACCTAAAAGTCAATTAACTTTATGTACGCATATATATGCCAATTTCACTTGCAATATTAAATCCCAAAGCAGAACAGCCCAGGCTTAAAATATCGCCTGTCCCGAACCCCCTATGAATGAAACAACCCATCAGTTTTCAGTATGAAAATGTTGACAGCAGATTGAAAACAAGTGTCCTTGTTTTTTGCAAACTGGGCAATTCTGCTGTAGTTTATCACTCAGATCAGAGAGACAGCTTTCCAAGACGAATGGCTGACTGAATGGATGTGGAGGAGAGTTGCACCCAGCCTTGCTATACTGAGAAGAGATGATGGGTGTACATGAGGGAGTATAGAGCAAACTGGCAGTGGTTTATGCTGACTCTCCAACCATCCATCCACTACAATCTGTAGCTAATCAATCTAAAGTTAGAGACAACAAGAATAGAATATACAGTAAACCTACACAGTAATTGGTCTTTGCATGTGCAGGCGGTACAAGTCATGGTTCAGGTGTTATACACAGTGGCTGTACACAGTGCAGTTCTTACAAAGTTGTCTTTTTCTTTTTGATACAACCACACCTCTAACCATATAAACATTTGGGTTTAAACTACATAACAAATATAAAACGGGTTAATGAACTTTTTCTTGTCGCTTCTAATAATAGTCTAAGAACAAGAAGGAAACCTGTAGAAGAAGACACTCTAAAGTACCTATTATTTAAATAGACATTGCACCAAAATCAAACGCTTCTAACATGCCAGTTATTGAAGTTTCTTTTGTTTTGTTTTTTAAAGCAGCAGTGTATCATACAATTTTAAGTAACTGGCCCCTAAAGTCATTTTCCGTCACTGTCAAGAGACCTCCCTTGACAGTAAAAAGGCTGTCATTGGCTCTGTAAACTTTGGTTGTTTTATTGTTGGTGATTCATTTAAGGATCATTTCTGTGAAACTTCTATTCATTTGGATGCTAAAGCTGCCCTCCTCTCACCCCACAAGCATCAAGCCTCATTTTCATCTAAATAAGAATCGATCTCTCCTGCTGTGCACCGTCCTCCCTTACTCACAGCTCTCACGGTCACAACCCCACTTGTCTTCTCTTTGCTTGTTCCTATGCTAGAGAGCACAGGGACAAGCATCACTCTCCTGAATACATTTAGATGGAAAATTCACCATACTCTATGTTTGAGATCACAACTGCAAAGCAGAGGAAGTAATTTACTCTTATTTAATGCTGGCAAAAGGGGGGCGGTGGGATTTCTTGCTGTAGTCATCAGAGAAGCAAATTAAGCATGAACATTAATGAGTAAATGAGTCCAAGACATCGGAGAGACAGCGAACAAAGCTTTGACTGACTGGTACAATGTCAAAGCTTCGTTCTGCATCAGTGACCAAGCCAAACGCAAGAGATGGGGGTGAGTCACTGTGGGGGAGGGGCCTCCTCCTGAATGGTCAGGGGACACTGATGAAGTGAAATAGATGCGGCACCGAAAGGAGAGCAAATGTGACTGAGGATGAGCATATGAACCCTGAATAATCCCAAATGAAAATCCACCTGTATTCAATCGCTTGCGGTTTTCCAGTAGTACAAGTCAATTCAAGCTGCTAACGTATTTCATTTCTGCATAGTTTACTGACATCATTTATACTATACTGACCATGTGTACTTACCAAATTCTTTCGGTTATCATTGGTGAGAATAATTATAGTATAGTAATAGTCAAACCACTTCAAAAGCTGTCACATCAAATGCACGCCATTACTTTTCACTCAATAAATACAATATTAGTTTTTGACTTTGATACAAATCACCTCAGACAGGTCATCAGCTCCTGGATGTGGAGATTTCTTGCAGGTTTTTTTTTTTAAATTGATGAACAAGCAGTAACCTTTATTTTGCAGGATTGTGACAATCTTTCACAGACAACTTTTTATTATCTGCCAGTCTTAGCAGTCACCGGTTTTTACAGGTGAGAAGTACTTAATTAAACCTTGACGTAAAAACCGCGCTGGCAATTTACCAAGCTTATCACAACTTTATATAGCCAGCTACTGCCATCTGCTGGTCAAGCACAAGCATTACCTGAACAACGCCCATCACCATTTCTACTTCTGACTGAAACAGCCTTATTTGACTTGGAAAACATTAGAGTTGACTTTGTCATGAAACAAGACATCAAATCAAGAAAATCACATACTGGTCAAATTAACAGAGACACATACAAGCATACTATATAAGCCAAACAAAGCCATGGTCCACCAGAAGCCAGACTGCTAATGATTTCCTTCCTTATGAAGTTGCAGAGGATAAAGGTGCTGTCATAAGATTCCTGAGCACATCAGATGAAAGATCCTGAAATCCAGCCTTTGCCGCTGGTAGAAAAAGAAATCATATTGGTCAGTCAGTTCATTAAACCCTTGTCTAATATGCCTAAACAGTTGCATGCTAAAAAAAAAATAATGACAAAACTATTACCCAGCTGGCCACTAGTTTCTTTCACCAATAACTGAGAGTGTGTTTTGATAGACAGAAGCTCTCTAACCATCTTACATTGTGTGTCCATCTAAAGGCAAAGAAGAAGAAGAAAAAAACAAAACCTCATTGCATAGCATTTGCAAAACAGATGAATATAGTTCTGAAGTTAAGGCGTTTTTATTTGATTTGATCCTCTTCCTATTTGACTGTTCATGTATATGCTCTTAAAATAATCACAAATAATCACACTAAAATATAAGCAGCAATAAGAGTTAAAGTTTGTAACTTAGATGTTAAGTGCCCAAAAGCCAGCACATGTACTCTGGTTAATCAAGGATGTGTAGCTCACATTACTTTCAAGTTTTCTAGTGATGATGATTTAAAAAAATAAAAATAAAAAGAATAAAAAAAATTAATCCAACATACAATCATGGACATGGTGTGAAGTAGGGGTTGTTGTTTACACAGGACAGCCTGGTAGTCAGGTTTACTCTGTATGAAAAGGTGCTGTGAGGACTGGGCCACTGATGTAGACTCTAGCGATACACCCGTCTCCTGGCCATTCTCCACCTTCCTGAAATGAATAAAGGAGCAGATTACCAAGAAAGTTTTGAGAAGACAATAATGGAACATTAATGGAGTCAGTGATATAGTAATTCTTCAATAAGAACAAATATATTCACATTTCCAGTTCCTTTGCTTTGTTTCTGTGTTTGTTCAGCAGTGTCTCCCAAGATTCGCTTTCAGCCTGAAGCCTAAAACACAAGAGTTAGTTGAAAAAAATTTATGTTGCTTTAATGAATACCATGTGGCTGACTGGTAATTTCTTTAAATGGCTATAAGGGCATAAAGTTAATAAGAACAACATGCCTGTTAATGGCTCTTTGGTATTTTTCCATGGCTTTTTGCACTGCGGGGTTACTAGATCTAAAAGCAAACAGAGGCAAAAAAAAAAACACACTAGAAAATAATCAGTAAGTATGGAAAAAAGAAAAAAATTATAATCCATGTGAATTACTGGATACATAAATTACAACTACAATACCTGGCTGCACTAGAAGGTTGTTGATGTGTTTCATTATGTAATGTATCGGCCAGACAACCCCACTCTTTCTGGATGTGCTCAACTATGCAAAGAAAGGCCAGGAAAATAAACAGAATATTTCTGTATCATACAATAAAGAGCCTCAAATCCAATGTATATCAAATGAACACCAACCTTGTTTTTGAAAAGTCTCCAATGAGGCATTTGGCACTGACTGAAGCTGATTTTGAGTTCTTCCTATTGCCAACTAGGGATAAAACAGATGATTAGGTGGATAACCTTGAGGAATCTTGACAATTCACTACATGTGCTCCAGTAAAGTAATGCAACCAAGATCTTTCCAGTTAACTGTGATTGTAGCTGAATGATTTTACACAAATGGCTTTATTTCTCCATTTATTCAGTCAATTTTCTAAATGTGTGGTACGTTTAAAAGCACACACACAAGCTTTAGCAGTGAGATGAACAGTATAACATTGCCCCTAGTTATTTAAATTTTCAGTTTGTTATAGCTAATGTTCTTAAGATCATACCTTCATCGAAGCCTCCATTAATTTCACGATCCTCTCATGGTGTGATAAGGATGTGCTTATGTTTCCACACAAAGCTGTCGTAAACACATAGATAAATGTTTATATTGCAGGGGGAAAAAATGAAGAGGAAGAAGAAGAAAAAAAAACACTCCATGACCATACTTTACAATGGGCATAAAGCCTCACATCTCACCCTGATATGGATTGGGAAGGGCAGGGAGAGATCTTCGGCTTATAGTAGACCTCCTCCAGGATTTCCTGTGTGCAGTGGGGCTCACAGAGGACCCTGTATGCTCATCACTATTTTCTGGCTGAACCTCTTGGACGTCTATGTCTGGTTGCCCTTTTGCCACATCTGGCGTCTCTGTTGTGGGTGATATCATGTCGGTACGGGGAGACTTGGGTGGGGGAGATGTACCGGGACTTGTGGGAGAGCATCTTTTCGAAGACTGTTTCCCTGGGTTGGCCTTGGTAAACACAGGTTGAAAAACATTATATTTAGCACGAGTGACGTTGTTAGCTTAAATGTAAGTTAAAATGCCTTACCTCACTCTGGCTGTCAGCTAAGGCGACACTTCCGCAACTGTAAGAATATTTTGCGAATTTAAAAGACAACGACACATATGCAAAAATATTAATAATATACATTTGGATAAAAAAAATACTATTACGTATCGCTGAAAACTTTACTTTGCTAAGCAACGGCAAACTACAGTGATTTTCGTTCAACAAACCTCTGTCAGCCATAAGCCTTTAAGAAAAAATACTTAATTCATCAACTCCTGTTTATAATAAACTGCTTGCGTTTGGCTTTATAAACCAAGATACGTACCCGTCTTGACCAACTTCCAAATCCTTTTCCGCCATTTTTCTTTCAAATAGTTGTTCACCCAGCGCGCCCAAAAGACCACACCCCTCCAGGGAACTAAGCAGCATGGGAAATGTAGTTTGGCATTAACATATACAAACGAGATCGCGGCCAACATAGCGAATGCCCTCGAAGCATTTAAACATAGTTGACAAAGCAGTCCACCTTTACTTTCAGTGTAGTTACAGACATTGACTTTTGAATAGAGATATGATGGTTTTCGGGAAAAGTGTTTAACTTTGTAAGGTTATTAGGAGCCGTGTGGTGCACGGGATGTACAAAGGCTGTGTGTAGAACACAAGACACAGGACATGTAGTTTGCATATTCCCAAAGAGTTGTGTCACTTTTTCTTTCTTTTTTATTTTACATATTGAATATCACAGTGAAGTAAAATATGTGGCTCCACAATATGCCTATATTGTAATGACATGTAGAAATTCAGGATACAAGTTCTGACACCTCCTTGGATCAAGCTCGACCTACTGGGGTTGCCCAATGTAAATGATCAGCTCCATACCTGGTCTTTTTTGTAAAACCTGGTTGAATTTCTTTTGGATTATCTGATGATTTTCTGGTGTTTTGTGACCTCTGAATTTTAGGCCTTTTGCTTAATCTCCTTTATGGTATTTCCTGACTGCTGGCAATTTTAGTTTTAAGTTAAACCCTTGTTATTTGTCAAAAGCACTTTGTAGTACATTTCATTTTGTTAAGTAATAACTATGGATGACAATCAGCTCTTGCTGGGACATTTACGCCAAAAATTCTCCTCTATTTCAGAAGCCACCTACTTAAACTGGAGTATAAGTGATTAATATTGCAACCACCTCTATTGCACAGATCTTGTCATTCATGTGCTCCCTTTGTCCAATCATGCACAAACACTTACCCAAGCTTTTTAGCAGACCACTAACCTATGATGATACATTGCATGTCACTTTTAGATTTTCCTGTTAAGGTTTCAGTTTCTGTGCTTACTCTTTTCATTGCAATTAATTTTTTACCATAATGGATCCAGCATTCCCCTATTGGTCACTCAAATCTGCATATTCACATCCTAGTAATCTTTCTAGATCTCTATCTCTATCATAGTGTCAAAATTAGAGAGTTGCAGTGAAAGCATTTTTTTTCTCTTCATTTGTTTACAGCAGAGTTTAAGGTTCACTGGCCCCTGGTTGGAATGTGTTCATAGCTGCCAAGTCACCTTCATGTCAAGTGTACATATGTATCAAAAATATATAAAATTGGATGCACCATCCATATACAAAACAGTGTGAAATGTTAAAAATTCAAGTGATAATCAAGTTCAACCATTTCAAAAAGATTTTTTTCACTTTTTTTTAAATGACCTTTTCAAAAAATAGTGGAACTATTTGTTACATTTCAAAGGGCTAAAATGTTCCCCCGATCAGCAAGTTTAAGAAACACAAATACAGTTATTTAGGACTTAATATACATGTTAACTGTGAAACTTTGACAATGAGGAAAATTACCACTAACTGTGTTTAAATCTGTCACTCCATCTGTCTTTTCATTAGTAAAGCAGAAAATTAGCCCTGGCAGCTAATGAAAAGCTAAAGCCAACTTCTCAGAAAATAATTGACACCTTTCCCATTGTCTATTCTTGACACTGTCTGAGTATATAAGCACATTTTAGATTTTATGGCCCAGTAAAGGGGAAAGTAATTGAGTAATTGGTACACTTCTTGATCCACACTGAAATCCAAATTCTCCCTAATCTTTTTGAGAATGGTGGTTTGTTTAAGATGCTTTACTTTGCTCAAAGATTATATATGGTGTGCTTCTATGACCGACATGTTTGTTAGATCAGTCAGCAAGTAAACAAAAAGTTCAAGAGCTCACAGGCATCTCTGATAACCTGAAGCTAGGTGAAATGGCACATTTGTTTCGGCCAGTGTCACAAGTCCCATGAGATAAACGCTTTCAATAATAACCTTCTTTGTACATTTACATTGTACTACAAGTCCCTGACCACGCTTTACTTACCTATCTTAAGGAACAGGGTTTTTCATGACCAGTTGGACATGGTCAACCTTGACAAAACACGTGGCAGACTTCATAATTTGTATTAAGTCTTTATAAGTCTGTTAAAGATGTTTCCACTTTTTACAAAATCAAGGAGGGGAATCAAAAAAATCCAAAACACTTTCCCAATTCTCTTGGAGAATGCCCCTTTTTGTGCCTGTATGTTTCACTCTGGCTGGCACAATCTCACACTCCACTCAATACTGCTGTCTTCATGGCGTTTTGTAACAGTGGTGAGCAACAGATAAGGAAAGAGAGAAATGTGGAAAAAAATGAGTCATGAGGAAAAGAATGAAAACAATTCAAACACAGACTTGATGAAAATACAGAAACACAGATGGTTAAGGAGGAGGGCAGAGCAGGACGTAGGAAGCGATACACAGTGTGCAGTATTGTACGCCATGACTGTCTCAGCTGTCCCGTATTTTTCACAACAGCTTTTCATTCTCTTCCTCTTCCAACATCATCTCTCCCTTTACAGTTTGGTTGGTAAAGGCAGTGGTTGCTGTTGGCACCAAGTTTAAGAAGGCAGCCTGAGAGTTCCTTTGCCCAGCAGGAACTGCAAGACACGGTCCACCAGCAGAGCAGCAACAAAGTCCACCACCAGAACCTGGGCAATGATGAATTTGAACTGCAAGAAGAAGAAGACAGGTTAATCAGGAGGTATATAATTATTATGAGGATATTAAAACAAAATGCATAGTAAAACAATGTCAGCTCACCTCAGTTGGAATATCTACAAGAGCAAACTGTTCATTGAATTCTGGTGAGGATCCAGTAAGAAGTCCGACAATTGCTAAACCTGACAAAGCGATACTCCACAGTAGAGGTCGATTCTCGCTAAGAGACTCCATGAAGGGGTGACCCTAACACACACAAAGACAAATGCTTTGAGTCTTCTATATAAACGCTTTAAAGATGCAGCAATAACAAATATTAATACTAAGGATAAATACCTTGTAGTTAATGGCAAAGGTGGCCATCTGCATGGCCATTGACATGATGTACACGGTGCTGTTAATTAGACTTGGTTCAAACTCTTTATACAGATCTACAAACTGCTCCGCTCTGCAAATGAGAGGACACAATTAAAATCTAAAAAATTAAACAACTATACAAAACTATAACATTAAATAAATTAGGTAATGTAATCAGGTAAAAATTAGAAACAAATTAGAGGTTAAACCAGGATGGTAAATTCCTGGTTTAATTCTTCTTTTGCCTTTGCATTTAAAAGGCAAAAGAGATCCTCAGTCAAGTCATTTAAGAGGCCTGTGGCCCTTACAGCAAGCACATTTGTTGCCTTTGGAATTGTACAAAGAACACATATAAAGCAACAAGTTACTAAAATTTGGAAGCTCTTTAGGAGACCTATGCAATAAGACATTTAAAGATAAATTAAAAACATTTTATATCCAGTTGTATAACATGCAAATAGGAAAGCAAAAAGTAAAGTAACTCGAATGATTTTCCCAGTTTAAGTAAAAAACTTCAATATCTGAAGAGCCTTAGAAAATGTTAGTACTTAATGAATATTTGATGTTGAAATGCCATTCATATTTTATTTTTAAATCAACTTCAAATTATTTTATTTACATAAACTGCTGCTGACTACTGATAGGACACCCAGTCTTGGCTGATTTTGGAGAGAGAAAAAACATCTCTAATCTAGTCCATTACATCTGGAATTTATCTGTGAAAGAATGAAAGTTCAAACCATATCTGAACAATACTAACAATGTAAACAATTAACCATAAAAGCAGAAGTGATCTTATTTATTTGTTCATTAATTTTTTGTCCTGTTGTCCCTTTCTGTCCAAATTTGATTTACCTGGGCGGACTTCTACTTTGTGCCTCTTTGTAAAGGTAAACAAGACTGCAGAAGTGAACAGCAAACTGCAGGAGCACAGTCAAAACTGTATATAGATTGAAGATGTTTGGTAAGGGCCGCTCTCGAGACAGTGTTTTCAGTGGCTAGACAAAGAGGAAAAGAGGTTCTTAGTTTGACTGTAATTGAAAATGGTGAACAGATGTCATGGTAGAAGAAAAACATTAGGTAAATATTCTCACCTTTGACCTAGAGATGAAAAGGAAGCATCCAGCCAAAAGGAGACCTTGCAGAGTTGCTTGGAAATCACTGAACTTCACTCCCTCGAGGTAGAGGACAGACTGACTGTAGGCTAGCACTAGAGCATTGAGTGCAAGGATCTTGAACATCTGGAGTGTTGTTACCAGAGTGCAACGGCCTTGCTTTATTACATGGCAGACTGGGGGCAAACACAAAATAACAAGTTTTAGAAATGGGAAGCATCATTATGGTTTGATCGGTGTAGATTATGAAAAGAGATAAAATCAAAAGGTTGTGTAACTTACTGCACTGTATGGAAGAGAGTTTTGAGGTGAAGGGAGCAGCAATGGAGGCATCACCTAGCTTCACTACTTGTACCTGATCCTCTTCAAGTTCACGCAGGACTTGACTGATCCTCTCCTGTTCCAGAAAAACCCTGATATTAACACCAGTGTACTACAACTCTTATTACTCAAGTAAAAGCCAAGTTAATGACCTTTTCTAGGAATAACATTTTTTTAAATTACCCCTAGATAGATAGGTAATTACAGAGCAGAATAGACTAGCAGGACAGACTAGCATGCTACATTCAGTAGACTAATGAATATAATTTGGTTTCAAGAAGAGTCATTGGAGTTTAAGCAAATTACAGTTACACACCTTTTGTGCTGCAAGCTGCTCTTCTCTCTGGGCCATCACCCGTTGTCTGGCGGCCCTTGAGCTCAGTTTGCCTCCTGAAGTGACAGGCGGTAAAGGTCTGGTTTCTGATGTGGATGACTCCTTTTCTCTTCCACGCTTCTTTTTTTCAGGCATGCGCTCAGGGGCATTGGCTAATAGTGCAACACCTGAGGGAGGAGGGAAAAAAGTAATCATTGCAATCTGCTGGTGTCATAAATGCTAACTCAATTATAGCTGATAAATCTTACCTATGTGAGCATGTTTCAGAGCTCCCACATCATTTGTACCATCACCGCACATCAGTGTCACATAACCCAGCCCCTTCAGACTGGTGATCACAAATTCCTGAAACACAATGGATGAGTAAAGTATTGTTACAAACACTGCCAGTATTTCCTAAAATACATTTCAACAAACCCCAGAGAAGTCTAACCAAATGTGTTCCAGTTACTACCTGTTTTTTTACAGGTATAAAATGCCTCTGTTTTGAATGCACTACAAACAGACTTCTGAAACTACTACCTGTCTGTACTCTGTGATAGGTCCCACTGTAATATTCTCATTACTATTAAGAAACAATTAAGATTTTAAAATTTGACACCAACAAATTGATAACTAGTGCTTGACATAGACAACAACAAATGATTGCCACACTCCACTGAGGTTTTTTTTTCCCCCCCACCCCTTTTTTTAAAACCTGTTAAGCTACTTTCCCATGGCTGCATATAGAGGCACACTAAATGTAACCCAGGGATAAATTTCTATGAGTTGATCTTTTGAAATGTTTCAAAAGTATGAATCATAACACTATTACGGGATCCAATGGTGCTTAGGGCCCTACCTTCTGTTTTGGACTGACACGAGCAAACACTTGAATGTGAGGCAACAGGGTGTGGAGTAGCCGGGGATCACAGCTCAATCTGGCCAGCCCTTCCCCTGTTACACATAAGTCAAACTCGTGCACAAATGAAGAAATGGATGGCGGGGGCAGTGGTGCACACACAGTGCCATCAATGGATTCCCACTGCCATGTACCTGGAAAAAAAAACATAATTTTAATACATAACATGTCTTGTTCTTGATCTAAACACCTAGGCCTTTATTTGAGTAACACACGTAGTTCTATAATGCGATACTCCTCTTACCTTGATTAGAGCTTGGCTGTAATATAAGGGTGTGTTCTTTCTGGATGAAGTGGAGTTCTCTTGCTACATGACATGCCGTTAAAGGGTTATCACCTGTGATCATGACAACCTGAAAGAAGACAGATGTATTAAGCATCTTAAAACATTACCGTACTCAGTACATTTGTGTAATTTTGCAACATCTCCTTATTTACATGATGAGATGCTTCTTGGATCTCTCTGATGACAGCTTTGCTGTCATTCTTAAGCGGACAAGACACGACCATGAACCCAGCAAAATGAAGGTCACACTCCAGAGCATCGCGACTTATCTCCCGAACCTTTGTGATCACCCAGAAACAATCAGGTCAGTTTCAAACAAATTTATTTTCAGATAAGACAATATCTGAACATTCTGAGTAAAATGAAACAAGAACCTGCTGATGACTAAGGTGTCCCATCTCTTTGTAGCCCAAGGCCAGCACTCTAGCTCCCTCCCGTGACATTTCCTTGTGCACTTGGTCATAACTTGCAGGACATTCTGCAAACTACAATGACAGACATGTTAGGATATACTTGATTATGCTATAAGACATGAGTATTTTTTTCAGGATGTCAGCCTATACCATTCCTCTGAGTGTCTCTGGAGCGCCCTTAACAGTTGATATGTAGCAGAGTTCAGTGGAGCCAAGTTTCTCGTAGGAGGCCAGGACAGACATCCTCTTTAGAGCACTGGCAAAATGGAAACGCTGGTGGATCTTAAGTCCCTGGGTTTTAATGCTCCGTGGAAATACCTTTTCATCTGGTCAAAGAGACAAAAGTTAGCATTGTGTAAAAGACAGATGTACCCAAATACTAACATTTGCTGTAAAAGTACAATTGTATTTAAAAATAAGCATTGCTTTAAGATAAACTACAAGCTCAACACAATGGGTATGGTAATGAAAACATGAGAAAATTTGAAAAGGAAACATTATTTAACAAAAACATGAGTATATACTGCACATGTTCTGTCACACACAAGCCATTTCCCTGCACTGTGTATCTGAAGGGATTACTTTCTGGTACCTTTTGTAAGGGTCCAGTCAGCAGCAGTCAGCATGGCCTTCTCTAGTGGATCTCCAACTAGTTGTCCATCATCCATAGTGACCAGTGAGTGACAGGTAGCCACCACCCTGTGTGTCTCAACTGGAATCTCAGATACAGGCATCACCTCCTTCCCCTCTCTGTCATAAAAAATAAGTTCCACGTAACGTAAATGTATGTAAATATTAACCAACCTAAAGTACAGTGTAGTATGCTTTGTCATTGTGCTTCACAATTTTTGCTGTTATGGCAAAACAGTAATATCGGTGCTGAAAGTGTTTACCTAAGACCGGCTACTCCTCGTACTACCAGACTATCACTGGTGAGTGTTCCTGTTTTGTCAAAACAGCAAATCTCCACTTTCCCAGCAAATGGTATCCTGAAAGGCTCTGTGCAAAATACATCTGAGGAGTAGAAAAAGAAGAATGAAACATTGCTGTTACAAGTTTTGTTTTATAAGCTGCCTTTCCAAGTCTTCACAAGTTTTTACATCTAAATCTAATCTAAATGCCTAAATGTTTGAAACTGACCATCTAAACAAAATCATAGGAATTTGTTCAGCTTTTTGTTTTGCCATTTTTCTTTCTCATATGTAGCAGATAGCAAGAGACTGTCCGTGTCACATGGAAATACTGTGGGTGCATTCAGGCTTGACACAGACTTTGTGCTACGGAGCTGGCAGGGTAAAACTGGTTTAATATCTGATCAAACTAATGTGGCCATTTTCGTTTTCACATTCAGCGCTGATATCTAGGAAAGTTTAAGGCTATAGTGCACATCTTATATTCAACAAACAAACACAAGTCATGCACACAGACTTACAAAGTTTAGCTAGGGCAATAAGAGATGTGTTAACTGCTAGAGAAAGCTCTATGGGAAGTTCTGGTGGAACCACTGAGGTGAGGATAAGCGTGCACTCCAGAAAGAGCTTGTATCGGTTTCTGCTTAGGTCCTTGGTCCCTAACAGGATGAAAGCACAAGTACATAGATACAATTTATTCCAGACACATGACGTGTTAGTTATGAATTACATCTCAGTAAGCTCATTCTTGGCCTCTCACCTTCAACCCACACATAAACAGCAGCAGCAATGGCAAACACAAGAAGGAAAAGAATGAAGATGAAGGTCTCCAGGTTGTTCGCTGTCACTCTCTTCACACCAAAGAGAATTGTCCTTAACAGTTTACCCTAGAGGCAAGTTTGACAACACACATTTAATACAGTTTCGGGTATGACATAACACAGACTATAGATTGCTATCAAAACTAGAATATAAATGCAGTAAGCAAATTCCTGACCTGAGAGGTGTAGAATCCTGTTCTCAGTACGTAGGCTACACAACCATTGTCTACCGCTGCACATAAAGAAGAAGACTTTAAAGCATGCACCTAATCTTAAAAAGATATATAATACATAATCATTATCAGGAATCATTTACAGAAAATGGAATTAGGACTTACGCTTGAGTCCAGCACTGGCTTTTAAAGGCGGGCTATGCTGAACTACTTTAGTCCCACCAGAGATGACATGGAGGCGAGAGTCTGTCTGAAGATCCAGGATTCTTTCTGGGTCCAAGTCCTCAATTGGCTCCTGATCACCACATATTTTTAGCAATTAGCTGAGCTACACAAAGACTAATGCCATTTTGAATAATTAGACATTGTAATCACCTATATGTTTCTAACCTTCATCTGGGGCACAGATTCTCCAGTTAGCATGGCCTCATCCACAATGCAACGGCCCCTAAGCAGCAACACATCACATGGGACCAAGTTGTCCTGTGGTGAGCGCCCTATTAGGTAGAGAAGTAGAGAATATACATTTAGCCACAGCTAAACAGAGTTAAGTTGATTTTTGTGTTGAGAAATCATGAAAACATTGACTGGAGACTCACCAATTGAGACAATGTCTCCAGGGACAAGTTCGTCACTAGAAATATGTCTCCACTTCCTGTTGCGATATACCTGTCAAAAAATACATGTATTTAATATGGGCTGCTTTAAATACTTGCACTGATTAAACAAAACATTACAAGAATCCTTGATGAGCTTGCTACCAAATCTCAAATCAATTAAGGCAAGAGAACTACAAATCACAACGCTCAGTGATGCTTTCAGCATAGCTTTGTATTAGCCATGGTCCTGTGTTAAAGCAAGCATGAATCAGATTTGTTCCAACACTCTGACCCTGGTTCTTTGGTCCCTTCTCAGACCAGTGTCACTACCTGCTAACCACTGATTATGTGGCCATTATTAAAATTAGGTTTTTAGAACTGCGCATTTATCCCACAACAAGTATATTCACTGTAAGAACCAACTCTTCACTTAACATCTAATATATTTTAGATGTTGACATGTTATGATAATTAATGTAATTGCAGGATTTCTTTGGCTTGTCCGCAATATTGACAATAATGTTTTTGCTTTATACTTTCAAAACATATCATACAAAACAATAAAATACATCAACCCTACCTGAATCATATAGGGCTTGTTTCCCATGCGCCGAATCTCTGACATATTTCTCATTTGCTGCTGGACCAGAGAGGCCTCAAATGCCACCAGCATGAACAGTGTGAAAACACTGTAGTACCAGTACTCATCCAGGCACCACAGCCCCACACAAAACACCTGATATATGGACGAAGGTGCGTAACAATACATGAATGCAAGAATATTTATATATATTTTTGAAATATAAAACCTGTCAAATACTTCCACACATACCTGGAAAACAAAAAAGGGAGCTGTGGCCCTTTCTTTGAAGAGCTCCAGAAAATCTGGAACAATCATTTCAGCACGATTGGTGCCATAACGCTTCTCTGCAGCTTTGAGCTCAGTCTCCTCCTGGTAGCCACGCCAGGATTGAAAGTATCCCAGTGGGTTACTTATGGGAAATGCTATTGGAAGGAAACATTTCTTTTCTTTGTAGTCAAAGGTGTAGCGGATCTTTTGAAACTCGAAAGACAGAGTTCTTTCCCCGTTTTCATCCTGTTGGACAAAATAAGAAATTGTATACTGAAGCATTCACAAAAGGCTGAAAGGCACTTGATACTCCTTACAATTTTCACATCATGTCTAATTATAGAAAATTATATGTACTCTCAAGTAGGGGAATATTTTAGAAAAAGATCCAACAAAGTTGTGGCCTTTTCAGTGGGTAAACTGAAAATGGTTTATCTCCAGTATACCAGTGTATCTGCTATGAAAGCGAACCTAACACTGAGCACTTTGTCAAGACTGCAGAGACAGCAAGACAACACTTTCCCATTTAACTTCTGTTACTACTCAAGCATGATACATGGGACTATCAATGCTGCAGACTGTAAGCTATTAAAATTACTTTCCTTGCCTAAAGTAAAACCAAAAACCTTCCCAGAAGGTTCACACATAAGCAGCATTCATAAGAAAGTGACAAAGGAGACAGTGTTGCTTCAAAACCTTGGGATTTGTCAACAGGAAGCATGCTCCAGATCAACAACAAATCCACATCATTTCAGAGGATGCCAGGAGTAAATTATGTGCACTGACCTGGTCCCTCTGTAGTGCTACTAGCTCCGCGGAGCCATTGTTGGGGGTGGGTATGACCTTTGCCAGCGTAGCCTTTTCTGGGTCTGGCTCCTGCAGACGTCAAAAAAGACAGGTGACAAATTCACACACAACACTTATTTTTGGCATAGTCGTGTGCCTCATGAATTTTGTTCCTCTAAAATAAAGCATTCCCTGATGTACAGCAAACATGCATTTCAGGCAGAATGTGAAAATGCACTTGTTCATTATATTTTGTGGGCTTTTAGTCTTTATTGTATTAAGAAAGTAAAGAGAAGACAAGAAAGCACAGTAAGTAGCCTCAGGGCAGATTTAACCTGCTAAACTATACTGGGACCTCAATATAAAAATATACTTAACTTTTATGTCTGACTGTAAAATTGAGCTTGATTACGTTATTGATGCAAATATAACTTTGATTTTGTGAAGGGGAAACTATTCTTATGCAGCTGCTTGCTAAGTAAACACAGAAATGCTGAGCACCAGGGTTTTCTTCCCCCCCCCCCATATTAGGTTTGCTTTACTTAGTTGGACATAAAAAACAAACAAACAAACAAATAAGATTATGCAAATATTTCACATACTCATTGCTTTTCTGTACACAGACCACTTGTGTTTAGATACATAATACGCCCACCAGTTATTGGTGTGGAGGCTTCGATCCTAGTCAAGAAATGTTCCTATATAAACTTTCAGCAATAAGTCAATCTCCCATTGGTAGGATTAAAGTCACGTATGTTTTTACGCCTTTTTTGATCCACATCTGCCCCGTTTTAGAACACAGTGAATTTGGAAATAATGTCCAAAAGTATACTGAAGACTTTAAATGAAGGTAATAAATGTTGTAGTGAAGATTTAAAATACGATTTTATAAGGGAAATGTGGAGATGTACGGTGAAAGTTTGGTCACTTGTGTCCATGAAATTAGTGTAGTGATTATAACCAGAAAACCTGTTCTGCTCCACTGGTTTCAGACACCTGTACCTGCACTTGAGCTCATGATGTTCCTGACCTTTGACATAGACAAACACAGAGGGGCAAACCAGTGGGATCTATTTGGATATCAGCAGGCTTAATAAGATATTTATTAATTATGTTTACCTTTGAACAAGTGAGCCAACAATGCGCGTGCACAGACCAATAACCGGAAAGTGCTGTGAGGACGTGCGCGATCCCGATAGCAGCTAACGCCAGGAGGCCTGCCTCTGGATAATCTGGGGCTCCGTACACTCCTAGCCATACGTACAGCCAGCCCGGGTAGAGAAAAGCCAGAAACGGGAGCACAGTGCCGTGCAGCAGTCGGGGCCTTCGCCTGTACAGCGTCACCGAGCTCACCAGCTCATCGCCGGTGCCGCTGTCATGCTGGTTATGGTTCACAGAGGGGGCCATTTGCAGCTCACCCGGTCCCCGGATTTCGTCTGCAGCCATTCTCCCGTCTTTCTTGGTGTCGTTCATCGTACTGTGCTCGCCCCTCTGGCCCCCTCTATCATCCACCACCACCCGTCGTGCTGTAGCCTGTAAAAATACGAATCTACACACGGAACGGTGAGCGGTTTTGCCCTCAGAGCCCGTTTACTGAATCGCTCGCTCTCACGGCCGTGTCTTCCGCATACGTAACGACGTAAAGACACGTAATGTTCTAGCTGGCACAACGCGATTGAACCGGGAAAAACAACGTTGTTTTTTTGTTTTTACCTCGAAATACTTGTAAAATTTACTGTTTAAAGTAAACATTAAAAACATCAACACTTCTAAATATAGGGGTGTATCTGGCAAAATGTAGACTTTATTTGCATGTTAATCGAGCAAGTGGCTTTCCCCTTTAAGGAAAGTGACGTCACTGTAGGGGCGTAGCCAGAGTGTGTGACTGATGCAATCCTGAACCAATAAGATTATAGAAACATTGGCGTTCCTGTCCAGGCATGGTTCCACATGCAGAAGTAGTGGTGGTGTAACCTTGGCTGATTAGCGTCCTCGTTTCAAACACCATAAAAGAAGCAACATGTAAGAATTTAAAAGAATCAGTTACACAATGTATACGTTGTATTTCCTAGATAAAGAATCTAATGTAACTAATTACAAGTATTTGTTGCATCCTCCAGAAAAGTACTTTATCGTGTTGAATTTACTGCACACAGGAGTGATAGTTCTTATCTGTTCTCACGCACTGGTTTAAATAAATCTGTCACCTTTCAGGCAGGCTGCTATGGATATAACTGCAAAGTACTGCCGTAAAGAAATGGAAGCGTATGGGTTATGTGTAGCCTCCAATCCATCAACATGGCAGCAGAAGTGTCACGAGCTGAAGATGAATGTTGCACAATGTACATCATCACAGTAAGTCCATTTATTTGTTCTGTCATTCCTATTCGAGTGATTCTGGCATCCTGCTGTAAATATTTTCCAGGCGTATTTTAATCTAACCCCTAACTATGTTAAGCCCAGTCATCCAGAAGATCAGGCAGGAGTGTTCCAATGAGTTTGTGGAGTTTGAGCGCTGCCTGAGAGAACATCAGGGACAACCTGTCTCCTGCTCGCCACATGTGGCTCGCTTTCTGGGCTGTGCAGAGACAGTCGACCTCAGTGGAGTGGGTACGTTTTTCAGTGTGTTTTTTATGGAAATAGGTTGTGCATGCTGGTTTTTCATGCATCATAATATAAAACAAATTTTGAAGACACTAATGTTTGCAAAAATAATAATAATATTGCATAAGCTTTAGTTGCCAACATACCAAACGATTATTTTTATCTTTTCCAGCTACAAATCCAGTATCTCAACCATCTTAGCACAGGATGTCCTCCATTACCAGAAAAAACCTGTATCTACACCACTGCCACCAGGTGGGCTGGTTTCAAATGTATTCCAGACATGTATGTACAGTGGCTGATAGAATACAATACTTCCCAATTCCTACTTCCTAATTTTATTTTGCATATTTATCACATTTACATGTTTCAGACCATCATCATCATTTTAATATTAGACAAAGATAACCTGAGTAAATACAAAATGCAGTTTTTAAATGATCATTTATTTTGTTAAATCATCATTTAAACCAGGGGTAGGCAACTCCAGGCCTCGAGTGCCGGTGTCCTGGAGGTTTTAGATGTGTCCATGATCCATCACAGCTGATTTAAAGGGCTAAATGACTCCTCAGCATTTCTTGAAGTTCTCCAGAGGCCTGGTAATGAGCTAATCATTTGATTCAGGTGTGTTAACCCAGGGTGGGATCTAAAACCTGCAGGACACTGGCACTCGAGGCCTGGAGTCGCCTACCCCTGATTTAAACCTACCTAACCCTAGCTGAAAAGCCTAAATGTAATAACTGATTGTGCTACCTTTGGCAGCAAGAATTGCAATCAAGGGTTTGCAATGACTGGCAATAAGTCTTTCCTTTTAATTCAGCTGAGCTGCAGGGTTTTCAAGGATGAATGACCTGCTTTAAGGTCATGCCAAAGCCACCTTATTGACTAGGCCACCCCAAATCTTCATTTTGTTTTGTTTGTTTTTTGCAAGGTCACACTTGCTTGTGTGCTTGGGGTCACTGTCCTCATGCATAAACCAAATGTGCTTGATTAGGTTCTTGGGTAATGGAGTCAGACAAATTTGATGTGCACTTGATGACGCTTCCATCAGTCAAGTCGTTCAGGTGTTGAAGCAGCAAAGCAGCCCCAAAACATCACACTACCACCACCATGGATGACTGTTGGTAGGATGTTCTTCTTCTGAAATAGTGTGTTGATTTTATGATGTTAGGAATTACTTTTTCATGTTTCTTTTTCATGAGTTTGGATAGCTTTTCCCCCCTTAAATAATTTAAATAATTTACAAAGTGTATTTTATTATTTATTGGATTATTGTCTTAAATTTGTTTGATAGTCTGAAACATGTAATTGTGACAATTATGCAAAAAAAAAAAAAGACAACATCAGGAAGTGGGCAAATACTTTTTAACAACTGTATTTATTTAAATTTGCGTTAGTACTGTGGGTTACATGATTGCATGAAGTATTTAATTGCTGTGTCATTCCCTAATTTCTCATGTAAATTTTATGATTTAAAAATAAGATTTATGTCTCTGAATGTGAGAAAGTCAGGTGTGTACTGATTTATTGAACAGTTTCATTAAAAAAATGACCTTAGACTTCTAATACTCTTCTGATGTTGTCATCCTCTTATTGTTTCTGTTTCTTGTGCCTATTCCTCCCACCCGTGCCCTCTTCAGGTCTGAGTCAGAGTCAAATATTAAACTGGAATGTATTGCTCCCACACAAACTATCCTGGCTACTCAGTGACTGAGCAATAGGGAGTCTGGGAAGAAAGGAGAGGGCTGTCCAGCTCTAATCAGTGGGACTACTGAAAGAGACAGAGGGAGGATGTTGAGTTATGAACCCTGTGACCACTAAGCAGAACAGACATTTTCTGGTTGAGTTATTAAAGTTTTGAGTGGAAAGACTGAGAGGAAACTGATTCCTTGCTTTTAAAGTGCATCTTTGTTTCATACCATTTGAGCAAGTGATAAATGCGTCATCATTTATTGTATTTAGGACAAAGAAGCCAAGTGTTGTTCAAAGACGAAACCGCAGATTGTATTGAAGATACGGCAACATTACATTCAAAGCACATCACCTGGCAGTCACTGATCAAAAAAGTAAGATAAGAACTCATCTACTGCACAAATAAGTTACATTCACAATATTATCACTTTAAAAACACCATGAGTCAGTGATCAGAGTCAAACATAATGTCAGGAAGGAATGTCACAGGCTGTAGCCAATTACTGGCTTCTAAATGAAAAGAGTTTCACCCTAATCCTATTTTATTCTGCACCACTTCATGATTCTGATCCTGATGCCTTCTGCAACACTTGAATTTGGAGGCTATTTCTTCATACCTACTTGTGGCACATAAATATCATGCTACAGTTTAAATATTTGCTGATTATCACATAAGAAGATACGAAATACCTACCTAATGTGACTTTCTGAGAAGGAAATTATTACAGTTTGTGACTACAACAGTTAATTATAACACAGTCATACACACATTTACATTTGGAGTACCTTCATGTACCCAGTATCCTTCATTTGGGAAATTATATACCAAAGAGTTGAAATTTACTGCACTGTTTTTGAGTGATCACATTATAAAAGAGAAAGGAAAACTAAAACGATAACCACTTAAACAACCCTGTTTCCGCATAAGGCTCCTCAAATGACCCTGTAGAGTTTATAGCTAAATGCCAAAAAAAACCACTTTTTTTGGTCCATATTTTACCAGTCATGCAGTATGAAAAACCAAGGATATAGTTTGAAATAATTTTTCACAGAATTTCTTTGCAATCTCTGTCCTTCAAGTCATTGGGCAAGTTAAATTGTCATCCTATCCAGCACAATATCCTGAGTTGAGGCTCAGGTTCCACAAACATACACACTAACCTGAGAGCAAAAGTGTACTCCAATCCATATACAGTGCTGTATACGCTGCAGTCATTCACACAATAACTACTCTAGTCCTGGCAAAACAAAACAAAAAGTAATGCAATATACTAATTTAATTTAAACCCTCAGCTGCCCATCAGACCTGCCAAGACTGCTAATTATATGTGATTTGATTGATGAATTCACTTTCAGCAACCAATTATCATCTGTAATTCATGATATACATATTGATAGGTATAAGTGTCTTAATTTTTTTTTGTTGGAAAGTGCCATGAAGCATTTTTCATTAAACATTACATAAATACAACAGAGTAAACTGAGGTCCTTTATCTTGGACATTTACAGTGTCTGTATTTCCAGCATGTGATTCTTATCTGGGAAAGATGTGGGATCACTATGTTAATCTGCTGCAAATTGATATTATGACTAACTATGTCTAATTGATGTTAGCCTGTGATAAAAGCTTGTAAGTGTGTTTGGCTGTAGGGTGTTTCATGGAGAATGGTCCCACAGGCATGTTGATGGACAGACTCCATTAGCTGCATCTCTGAGGTGAAAGGTGAAACAGGAGGGGAAAGAGTGACAGTTTATAAGGGTCAGGAGGTGAAATAAGAGTTCTGCATGGAGTACAGACGGTCGATGGGATTTCCCACTCGCCCTGCCAGGAGACCGCCCTCCCCTGTTGCTAAGAGGCAGTCGCCAAGGTGACCAAGGCTTCCATCGCTGTCCAGGTCATGGAACACTGTTTCTGAGTCTGCAGTCAAAAGGAAGGAGAGTGTGGACAGCTGAAGTGAAAGAGTTTTTAGTGAGAGCAAGAAAAAAAAAGTAAAAGCAAATTATTATTTTTTTTGTAACTTTTATCTTTGTCTTTCTGCCATACCATAGGAGTGGAGCTGCTCGCTATTCAGTTGAGGTGGTGTAAGCCCATGTCGAAATGGCTCTCCACCATAAATGTTGGGGTCCAGAGCAAGGAGCTGCTGACGTGGCAGAGATGGATATCCCAGCATCCCATCCATGCCATGGGTACTAGATCCATCTATATAAAGATTCAAAATGCCCAAAACTTTAACCATACCAGTCTTTCTTTCCATCTTTTTTTCTTTCCTTCTTGATCTTGTACTGGTACTCAAAGCTCTTACCCTCGCTGTCGTCATTGCTTTGGCGGCCCCCTCTGCTCGGTCCCCTCCTGGTGCCTCCCAGCTGCTCTTGTTCCTGCTGCTGCTGCTGCTGCTGTTGCTGTCGGCGAGCTAACTTTTTCATCTGACGCACAAAAGCACACGGTGTACAAATTTTCTCTTTGTGCTTTTGTGAGCATGCCTTTAGGAAAACTATAAAGTCTTACCTTGGCTCTCTGGTTTTGAAACCACACCTGAACAACACGCACTGTCAGCCCAGTCTCTGCAGCCAGTGTCTCTCTCACCTAGAGGACAGAGTTTTTAATTGTTTTAAAAATCTTAACTTCACAGTGCCAAACACAGCAGCCATACCCTTGAAAAATGAAGTTTGGAAAGCATGACCAGGAGTATCTTGTGGCATACTGACAAGACCAACAACCCACCTTACGGCATGGTTTGGCTGACACTTCAAAGGAGGCCTTGAAAGCACGCCGCTGCTGTGTGGTCAAGATAGTGCGTGGACGTTTTGAACGCTTGTGCTCCTTGCCTTCATCACCACCTTTCCCTCCTCCGGAGCCTCCTCCACCATCCTCATCCTCACTTTTTACTGAGCAAGTTAAGTAAACAATAGCACAATCAGAACAACGCTCTGCAAACAGTGACATTTGAAACAAATATTTTCCATGTAGTTTACAGTAACAGTTTGTTCCTTCTCATGGAAGAAAATGGTACTGTTTAAATTACTTTCAACATACTGCTGAAAACTATCCTCACTATTTGAAATTCAATAATCGCGCCTTCATTTAAAATTTTTAAAAAGGAAGAAGCTTGAAACTTTTTTCTTTTTTGTTTTTTTCTTGAAACTGCTTTTGTCCTAAATATTAAGGTTTTTCTTTCAAACACTGTTTACTCATTTAAAGGGGATGAAAATGATTGATTTTGACTAAAGGCATGAGTGTAAAAAGAAAGATTATTTCCCCAAGAAAAGTAATTTTGACCTTTATTATGTATCCTCCGCAGAAACCTGCTTTACCTGATTCAGTTGGTGTAGGGCTGATGGCAGCCAGCATTTCCCTCTCCTTTTCATAGTCCATGCGGCAGAGCAGCTGGCCTTCTTTCAGCACAAACTCATCACCTCTCTGCAGCCGACGTTCACACTCACAGCAGCTGAAGCAGCCCAGGTGGTATACCTGGCCTAGCACACGCATTATCAGCTCAGAACGTCCAATGACTTGCAAGCAGGCACTGCACTTTCTTACAAAAAGCCTGGAGGGGCACAGAAACATACACACGTGGGCTTATATTTTCATGGATACATCCATAAACTGTGAAACATGGCATGATAACAGTCTAGCAGCTTAGAATAAGAAGTAAATTAATTAAAGATGGCAGCACAAACAAGAAGCTCTGACACATTTACCCTTAGCGCCAATGATTCTGGAGATTAGCATAGTCTCTTAATTAAAGGTCCTATAAGCATTACCCAATTCACAGTGCAACAAGGTGAACATCTGTTAGATGGGTTACAGTAGTCTGTATTATTACATTGTTTTTTATTTTTAACATTCTCACAGTAGGGGGCAGTAGTTAGCTTCTTAAAAAGATGTCTGTGAAGAGTTTTTCCCCATTTAAATCCTTAAATGTTAAGATTTCCTTGGTGAAGTGAACTCCACTCTGTCCATATATTGCCCACAATTTATGTATTTAACTCAGTGAATAAAGCTTAAAACAGTCTTTCTCAGGTCTATTACTTTTCCCCATGACCACTTTCCTTCTTTTGTCCCCCCATCTCTCCTCCTGTGCTATGTTACAACCCCTAACTTTCTCTCCCACATGACAATCTCTTGCACATCCCTATTTCTATTCACAGGGCCCAAATCTATGCCATTAAATTCCTCTCAAATCCCTGCTCTTGCACTTGGTTTCCTCCCCTTCCCTCCTCAGTATTCAGTACTTTCTGCCAGCATTCCCAGTTCTCCCTCATGCCCTCCCAGCCTGCCTCCCCAGTTCACTGAAACTAATAAAGACAGGATTAATTAGATTGTTGTTTAAACAGTGAGATGGCCAGACAGACGCTGTAAACTCATAACCAGGGATTGGGGATAGCATGGGGTTAATCTCTCTCCTCTCACTTATGCACGCACACGCGCGCGCGCGCGCACACACACACACACACACACATGCACATATGCACGCACACACACACACACACACCATCACCACATTTGCACACACTCACCCACCGAGTATCAGTATATATATATTTGGATAGTTACTCACATTCACCATATCATCAAAGCAGTGGTGCAACACATCTATGATTAGGAAATATTCTTGATCGTCATTACAATTCTTCAGTGGGAAAAGTTACGAGGAAGCCTGAACATGGGTGTGAAACAGATAAAGGTTGATGTATACAGAAATAGCAGCACAATGGAACACAAACCCTGTTGAGAAAGGAGGGAGGATGGGAAGGGAGGGAATGGGGGGAAGAAGGGATGAAGACTGAAGTGTTGACGCTCCCTGACTGAGTGATAGGAAGGTGTTGCTGCCCAAATCTGGAGAGTAAAGAAGGAGCCAGGTCTGCACATTAGAGCTCCTAATCTGTGATTCTGTCCCAAACGCAGCTGCTACAGCTAATCTTTCTCAATCCATCTGCCAAACGCTCCCCAAATATCCCCAAATGACAGTGTCGCTAACTTAACATCATAAAGCAAACACAATACTCCTATAAGCAACCATACAAAGACTATTATGATAGGACCTTGTGTTTGACTAAATGTTGCTTAAATTACTTAGTCACAGTAACATTACATTGCATTTTAGAAAGATGCTTCCACTGTAAAATTCCTGCAATAACACACATGTCAATCATAACATGTGGTACAGAACATGCATGCTACAAAAGGGCGCAATCATCACACCGCTCTGCACAGCCTCACTCTCAGCATTTCAAATACGTCCTTTCATTGGGAACAAAAAACAACAAAACAGAATCGTCAGGGTTGCTTGACACAAGATTGATGAGGTTGGTGGTTAAGTCCCACACTCCCTAATCAGGGGTGTACACAGCACGGTAGGAATTTACTCAACATGGCAAATAAAGGAAACTTGGGGCAACTGCCACAGAGGGGGGTCTGTAAGTAGATCAGCATAATCCCTCTAATAGAAGTATCATTCACACATGGGCCTGACCAGGGTGCAGCTTCCAAAAAATCACTACGGGCATGACGGATAAAGAGCAATCATACGATTAAGGTGAATTTAACTTTACAGGATTTGTACATTCTAGTCAAACATGGCCACACATGCAGCCCAGGTTCCAGTGCTTGAGTAAATTTGTCAAATTCATCTTGAGTTCTTTATTTTAAATCATTAAAAATAATAAGTCTCTATGGTATGGGTTAATATCTGTATTTTTTCTGGTATGGTGGGTGTTACATAGTTATTTATGTTCTTAATTTTGTTTTAACTTTTTAATGTGTACAATTCAAAAAAGTGAAAACTAGAAGTCAGACAGCTGATGTATATTAAGGAACAGCTGTGCTGAAAGCTAAGCGAATAGATAGTTAAAAAAAACCCTCTTTGCTTTGGATTTAGACAGCTTTACTTTAATGAAGTAATATAATGATATATGCGCGAATGCGTAGAATAGAGTTGCAAGTGCTCACAGGAGGCTGAAGGTAATGATCAACCTTTAGAGCGTGTGATGTACAAAACATTATAAAGACTGGCTCTAGGCAACTTTATGCTCAATGCCATGGATTTTGGAGGGGTTACGGGGCATGGCTAATTACAAGCTCACTGATTACGAGATCAAGTGTAGAGAGGCAGAAAAAGGTGCTGTATTGTAAGTATTGGTATAATCAGGTCTTTCCCTTTTGTTTATTGCAGAGCCTAGGCATACAAACATCACAACACAATCTTCATCACCTCCCTAAGCTGTGTCATGTGGCATTGTTTTGCCTGAGAGCTGTGACAAGCATGACATTGTCTGGTCTGCAATACAATCATTCCATAAATATGTATGTGTCTCAGAGCAACTGCAGTTGTTGCACTTGCTTTCATAACTGATGAATATTTATACAGGTATAGGTTTGGTTATACTAACTCTCTTTTTAAGGAGTTTCTCTTATTGCACTAAGCTTTGGTCTTTTGGTCACCAAGACCAAAAGAACCTAACTTAGATAAATTTAACTTTCACCACCAAGGATCCACCACCATTGTCACTCATTTTGATTTTTGACCTATAGTTTAAGATGGATCTCTTTCTCACAAGGTGTGATAAGCAGAGGTTTAGATGTCCTAGCTTGTGATTCCCACATATGTGACCGTAGTGTGCGACAATGAAGGTATAATAGAAGATTCACGTTACAGATGCAAAAAGTACAAATGATATGCATCAATCTTAGTTTTAAGTTGTATTCTGTTTAGTATCAATTTCTTAGATGTGTGTGGAGTGTGTGCGTTTGTGTGTGTGTGTCTGTGTGTGTGGAATTGTGTGTGTGCACTTTTGGCGGATATTGCTCTGTGAAGCAAAATGGCTCAGAGCCAGGGTTCAGTAATCACATCATCTCCTTTTATTAAATCTCCCTGCACTGCTTCTGTGTTATTAAAATCTCCCAGCATTCCCCACGATACTTGCTACCCTGCCACCACTCACTCACACTCTCATAGAGAAATACACAGGTTTAAAGATATATATATCTATATCTATAGATATAGATATAGATATATATAGTAAAGTCATGCATACAAACACACGGATATATACAGCCGCATGCACACATAAACACAAATATGCACAGTTAGTGTAAACATAGATAAGGTGCCTGGGTACAAACATCAATAAAACGGTGACAGATGCTGCATCTGTGCACCACGTCCATCCATGCATCAGTGCAGTAACAAGGTCAATGCATGCTCTAAAAATGTGCAACATGTATATAATACTTGCTATCCAACGGACACAAGGGCCAACAGTACATAGAATAGATCTTTAGAGGTATTTGTGCACACTGAGGCAGTCCCACAGTTATAAAGTTACATGTTGTGACTCTTGCAGTAAATCTTGGTAATGACCAGCTCTACATGAGAGCAGCACTGATGTATATAATATTCAAGACTTTTCCTGTGTAAAGTAACAACCAAATACCTGCACGATGTGCATGGTCTCTGCATGCATGATATGTGTCTCTGGGTGTGTGGCTGTGAGTTACACCTGATGCTACCAAGAATGAATGCTATGTGTCAGGATATAGATGTGTGTTTGTGTGTGAGTGAGTGGGTGTGTGTTAGTTTAGATAAAACAGTTAATCCCCAGGCCACCAGAACGCAATATCCTGTCTGCCCGTTTCTCATTTCCTGTCTGTCTCTGGCGGAGCGGGAAGCAGCGGGGAGGGGGTGGCGGGGGACAGCGGGACCCGTTGCCCCAGAAACAGGAGATACAGCCGGTCGATTTGCGAGAAGTCTACGCCGATCTCCCTATCTCTCCCTCTCTGGTGCGACCCCCTATTCGCACTCTCTTTTTTCCTCTCCCTCTCTGCTTTTATTATCTCAGATTTAATAAAGCTGAGGCGAGCAGCTTGTTCTGCCATGAAACATTTATTAGCTGTCTGTTATAAAATTGTTGTGGGGGAGGAAAGATGATGGGGTCTCATCTCACATTATGCAAAAACAGTGGCAATATCACCCCCTCACCACCACCACCATCACCATCTACACACATACGCAGACAAAAATTTGCCCTGGCCTGAAGCCGTTCTGTCCTTAAAACTCTCCCACACCTTGTCCTTTCCTTCTTTAACCCATTTTGAACCCTTTCTCCATCAGTGACAGTTCTCCCTGATGCTCTTTCATTTATGCCATCAAATCAGACTGTTTTTCAACAGCACACCATCAAAGCTCAAAAACCCATCCATCCGCACTTTATTCTCATCTGGCAAACCTCCAACCATCATCTGTTGAGCTGCAGGTGTAGCTAATATAAGACTCTTAGGTGAGAGAGAAGTACTTCAACTTTTGAGCATTGCATGTGTATATGATGTACAGCCAGAGCAGAAAAGCTACATTTGCCTTCACCAACAATGAGCTATAAACCTTACTCTCTCTGAGCTGAAATTTCCAGTTATTTAACCTAAAATTGCTCAGATTTCTGCCTCCACCCTCACGCTGTCATGGTTTGGTTTCTACAAAGACAAATTATTTTGTCTTCTCCTTTGTCAAAGGGATTTCATAGTTATAGCCAAATAAGTCCAAAATATCAAACTCTGTTGTGGCTGACATGTTTTAAAATGGTCAATGGTTTTTTTTCTTTTACGTTAATAGTGACTCATTTTAGGCTTATAGGAATAAGGGTTTGTATTTCCACTGACATATCATTGCATAATTATCTGTAATAGTATTTCCCTGCAGCCCAGTATCAGACCTGTCAACCCAGGACAGCCAGAGCTGGGCAATTAGCACTGTACCCAATCAGCCACCCTGCCACCTCCTCCTATTCCCCTCCTGAGAGACAAAGGAGCACTGGAGGGGGGGGCGATTAAGAGAAAACAAGGGATAAACGGGGAGATAAACTGTTTGGTGTCATCGCTGCTATCAATCTCAACAAGAAGGAAATGAGGTTTGGAATAGAGAAATATTATTACAAAGCAGACAGTGATGAACGAGGTAACCGATGGAGAGATAGGGAGCGAAACGGTTGGTGGGGTGGAGGTATAGAAGGGAGAATGGGTAAAAGATGTGATTTTTAACCTCAGACTTAGACGTTCACTCGCATAAATGCACTGAGAGGATACTCTTTCAGGTCGTTAGTGTTAGACTCATGTCTAACTACTCAGTCAGCAGAGGATGATTCTATAGCTGTGGCCGCTAGGCCTCCCTCTCTATGTCTGTGGTGAGAGGGTTTGTAAACTTAGATGTAGTCTCTGTGCCCTCCACCCCACAGCGTGAGGCATTAAACTCAAGGTTTAGTGAATATCCACTCTTGTGACCTGTTTTTCACAGAGCTGGAGCTGCCTTTATGTGGCTTTCAAGGGAGTTTGGAGGCTTCTCACAGCCAGACTACCCTCAGCGCTGTTTGGGTTCAGTACTATTGAGAAGAGAACACTTGTTTTATAATTGTCAATTTGACAAGGAATCATAATAACCAGTTTTAGGATTATGCCTAAACAGCTTTAAAAAAAAGTCTGTTTTTAGTTTAATTGTAATTATATTAAGATACAGTACAACTAGAGTGCTGTACTATTAATAATTTTGTCAGAAAAGTAACATCATTGAAAAATTCCATTTAAAGTTTTATAAAATTATCACTTCCTAACTTTTTCTAGCCAGATTTGTATAACTGTCCATTGTGCCAGTAAATGGAATGTATTGCGCCTGTGCGTAAAAACAACCTTAAGGGAATTTGTGTGCAGCAAAGTCTTATTCTAGTGCCTCATGTTGAACATCTGGTCCATAACAGGATGGAGTTCCAGAGAATTTCTCAAGGTTTCAAAACAAAAATAAATCCACAAGAAAAATCCACAAGATGCACTTGAGTTGTGTCTAAATCCCTTCATTTCCATAACAGATTGAGACCAGGGAAACTTAAAACTGGCACTACTAAAAAGGCATACCTCCAGTTTTATTTTATTTTATTTTTGTTTTATTAAATAAATACTTAATGTGAATGAGAGTGACATACTTAAGATTCAATGAGGGTGGTCTGAGGCATTCTCAGAACCGAGCAGACTATGATTATGGTTCACCTGCCCCGCAACCCCAAATACATAAATAAATAAATAAGATGTTTAAAAAAATCATCAGATATTTTGAAACCTTATATTGACTTTTTGATAATCAGTGTACAGTAATACAGAAGCAATGTATCCTTCAAAAGCATTAAACATGCAAATGTTGAACAAACCTTTGCCTTGGAGGCAGTTAACGCCACACGAATCAGGGTGGAGGATGGGTAACATTTGAAAATTTGATTTCCTTTCTCATTTGAATCTGCGTGTGTTTTCTTTTTCGTGAAGACCAGATAGATTAATTAAAAACATATGCCTACCCACAAATACATTTTGTATTTGTTTCTTTTTCATATATTAAAAGAAAGCTATGATTAAAAAAAGCACATGCACCATGCACTGTTTGGTCTGGTCTGTTTGTGACTAAAAAACATATATTTGGACTAGCCGGAGATAGTGCACAAGGAAGACATCCCAATATTAAAAACCCAAGCCTGATTGCAAAATGCCATTTTTCAATTAATGCATTACATTCACATATTTTTCAGTGAATTCAGTTTTTTTTTAACTCCTTACAATTCCTGACAAAGTAAACTCATCAGCATGCAGTGACAGCACTGAAATGATGTGCATTTTCCTGTCTGAAGCAGGATTTGAGTATCCGTACCAGGATGTGGATATGGATACTCAAATCCATATCCTGGTATCCACTAATAATTGTACAAATTCCCCTAAAATTCTTATGCACATTCCAAATTCTTGGACATGGTTATCACACACCTGCTCTAGATGGAGGTGGTGGGGGTGTAGAGTAAAGCGCTGATGGACAGACTGCTGGGAAAACAAGGAGACATTGTTGCCTATCCACTGAAGGTCACGGGCATAACTGTGTGCCAAGTCTGGCACCGACTCACACAACAAGGCAACAAGGCATATGCAATGTATAGGGGACTAAATCAACAACATAGTGAATGAGCCTCTGACTATTAATTTGGATCTGCAATTACAGTCATTACACAGTGAGAGCAAATATACTTTTTCATTCCATCACTGAAAATGAGCCCAGTTCTTCAGTTATGGTACTACTGCCTCCAAGTTTCCCACTCATTTTTCCAGATAAACGTCACACAATGGACTTTCATCACAGTCCCCGTCCCCCCCCCCTCTCTCTCCCTCACTCTCCTCCAGATGTCAGGTACAGTGGGAGAGTCTGTGCTGCTGGATGCCGTCTGACACTTTTCATAACAATGATAACAAGCTGCAGACTCGTCCTTAAGCTGTCCATCCCTGGAGCTTCCTTTGCAGGCACACCCAGTGACCACAGCACACACAAAGCAGCCAAAGTTAAAATGTAGAATGGCCACAAACATGTACAGTGGAGTGAGCCATTAAAGAAAAAAAATCTCTGAACTTTTACATTGCAATATATTGTAGTGTGTCCAGATGCTGTACTACAAGGTACTGAATAGCAGTGGCAAGGGCTGTTGGTTCAGTTAAGATTGTAAATTTAAAAACAAGGGAAATAGACTTTGCCTTTGTGAAACTACTAGATCAATAAGCAAAAATAAGCTATAAAAACTGCTACTGCATACATTCAGTCAGTTTTCATATCTTATATTGGTTGTGGCTCAATTCCAAAAATGTGAAATTGTAAGCACACTGACCCTCTGGGTATCTTGAATTTAAGTAAAGCCACATAGGTTTGACACACAAATCCAGCATTGTCTATAATGATAGATGTTTCGGATTGAATGTGGATTTTCAATTTAAAGGCCCATGTATTTTTACACAAATTTCTGTTATAGAAATTTGCAAAGTTTTTTTTTCCAAACATTAGTACAACATGTAGCCTGTATTTGCTACTCTCATTTCTCAACTTCATAAGTCTTCCTCATCTCTAAACTAAGTCGTTAAAGTTTCATTAATATTATTTAACCAGATTTGTTCAGTGTGAGGATTGATTTATGTGCAGGTCATTTGTACAGTCTAAATAATCTCCTTTCTTGACACCTACATTAATTTTTCAGAATTAAAATCACACGTGCTCTTGCAGTGATTAACATTTTACTACATCTTTTGTTGGCACATTGATAGATGCTGTTAAGTCTAACAAAAGACTTCCAGTAGATGTAAAATATGAAAGACGTGTTCCTCATCTGTTTTAAACAGAAGTTCAACTTCACTGTTCTCTCTCTCACTCTCTCCTTGTGTGTGTGTGTGTGTGTGTGTGTCAGTAACACAATAATATCACATCAGCAAATGTTACAAGATTAGTATGTCACTATACTTATATAACAATTACCTCTCAATTTGAAGTCCCAAAACCTGTTTAGCTTGGAAACAGGAGACTGGCTAACATCAGTTCAGTTTGATTGAGTAGGCAAAACTAAAATGTTTAAAATAGTCTCCATAAGTAAACTTACTCTGACCAAATTGAGAATTATAATTACATTTCAACGTACAATAAACTTTATTCTTTCCATTATTATGAAACTGTATTTCTTTGCAGATTATGTAAATTATTTTCAGCACGAGATAAAGCTTGTTTTAGTCACAGGGAATTTCCCAACCTAAATTTGTAGGCTGTGTTATCCTTGAACTGACAGTATGTGTATGTCTGTGTGTGAGCATGCGTGTTTGTGAGTGTGTGTTTTTACTTTTCATAGTCGTGCTTGCAGTACAGCAGGCGGTCCCGGCTGTAACAAGTCCCAGTGAGCGCGCTTAAACACACGGCGCACTTGACACAGGTCTCGTGCCAGGAACGCTCATTCACGCGCAGCAGGAAGCGGTCGGCGATGGGAGACTCGCAGCCCGCACACACCTCTCCTCCTCTGTACTCTGGACCTGAAGGGAACATATCAAAGCATGAACAGAGAGATTGAGAGAAGGTAAAAGCCAAGATACTGGCCAAGTTTCCACAGTGTAACTCCAGCCTTATAAAGTAGCATGCTTCTAAATTTCCCTGCATCATGGTCATCGATAATGCAATAAAACACGTTTTATTCAATCGACCAACGCGTGTGTATACTGTGTGTATATGCAATCGTTTGTATATGCAATCTGCCATAGAAAAACCGATGTTCTCTTTCGCATGGATGGAAAATGACAGGCGCATACTTCGCACAAAAGTTTATGGCAACCTCGGTGTTGGATATTAATTTTCTCAATCAAAAATCTGGATATTTAACATCTGGATATTTGTTTATTTCATTCCTATTTCGACTTTATGTGAACGATCATCTTGAATTATTTACATTTAAAAACAGTTGATCTTGTTTTTATTATATTATTATTTTAATTCTTACGTTAGGGTAACATAAGTCATATGTTACAACATATGATAACCTTGGCTTTGTTGCATTTTGTTCCTCATAGGGTAAGCCCAGTATTACGATAATAGTCTAATGTTGTGTTGGTTGTTAAAAAACTGAATCAATATTATATTTTATTTATTTATTTATTTTTAAATAATATTTTTTTTCTATTATAATCTTAGGCCTGAATGTCTATAGGATCCTAAAAACGCGGACAAAATGGACAGGATCAAATGCTTTGATATTCTTATTTGTGGTCTTCATGATTTTCATAGATGATAAATTAATCCAAAAAGCTCATCCTGTGATTATTATTCTCACTGTATAGTGTATCGGCTGTCGGACTTACCGAAAGGCGTGGAGGATGGAGGCTGCTGCAGACAGGACTGCTGGCTCTCCTCTGTTTTCATCCCTTCTCTCCTCCCCTCAGTGTGATCGCTAGAGACAAAAATGAACCATTTCTATCTAAAATATCAGTGGAACCATGCTATAGTAAATCAACCTAAAAATAAGGGGATTGGTAAGAGAGACGTTTTTATTTTTTATTTCATTATTTTATAATAGGACTGTCTATGCCACCATTATTTAAAATCAGACTGAATCAAAAATACACACCTACAGACTGGATTGCACAAGCTTATTAATTGCAGGAGAAAAAAACACGATAAAAAAGAGAATTTGAGAATGTTTCTCTTCTAACAAAAATTCTAATTGAAAGGGATTTTTTACGAGCATCAAATTGTATTTCAAACTTTGCAATAAGCTATAACTTCTGCATTATATATTCTACTTCTAATGGTGCAAGGCAATTTCTATGTATCGTGCATTTTATGGTTTCTTTTAAGAAATAATAACAAATTAACAGTTCTAATGCAAAAAATGTAAGACAAGCAAAAAATACATATTTAGATTTATATTGGTTTAAATTTAAAATTTTTGTGTTGAAATTATTTTAAACATATATATATATATATGATCAGGTTAATTGTAAAATGTGCAATGTTTCCATTTTATTCTTTACAGAATTTTTTTTAAAAAAATGACCCGTTTAATCAAAACGGATAACGAAAAGAGAAACTTTTCGGACGGCATTTTGTATTCTACTAATTTACCTGCTCAAACAAACAAAAATGAAAGAGGACAGAAAAAACAAGCAAAAATGGCGAAAGACTCAAATAAAAATAAATTAGTTGTGGAAACACTGACGAAAACTTTCTTTGATGTTTTTCTGCAGGCTGGAGTTTCTCAGCACTGGTGTCACCAGATTCTAGTGTTTTGTGTAAAGTATAATAATATAATGATAGTCTATATTTTAAATGAATAACACACTAGATTTGTGTTTGTTCTTATTATTGCGATAATTGTAAGGAACCCTATTGATTTCTACATTTGAGGGGCCTGTGGGGTGAACCTGTAAAATACAGGGAATATAAAATGGATTGTTGCCTTAGAAAGTGAAGTAATTAGATAACACCAAATGACTTATGTAAATACAACTAATCTGATTTGGCACTTTTCCTAATTGCGGGTTGAATACATTCATGACACACTTGTGTAAAGCACCAATAATTACACGTCGACGCTAAAAGCCGGTGCTGTGATCATCAATATCGAAGTAATAACGATTTCTGGATTTCCCGCAAGTCACCTGGAGCTACAATTAAAGAAAGCAAAACTGTCATATTTATGAGGATGAACAATGTTTTCTTTAAAGCTGAATGTTAACTGCATTCAAATTAATGCTAAGAAGCCAATCTCTGTTTAATGCAACAAACAGTCTTTCTGTTTTGAGAGATTTGTTTACAAGCTGTTTGTAATAAATAGCTGGAAACTATGAAAAGTCAGACCTTCCCTCGTGCCATCAAAAGTAAAAGACAAAGTTGAGTTGTAGATGTGATTGCTGAATTCAAGTCACGTTAAAAACTACTGTAAACGAACATAATAATAATAATAATGATTATTATTATAATACTCTAAAAGCGGCTTGCAGTCTGTAAAGCAGCTGGTTCCCTTTAGCATCATATTTTTAGGACTATTTCACATGCTTGTGCCAATCCATTAAAGATCGAAGATCATAAAACATAACAGACAGCAAGGTCATCAGGATTTAATCCTTTATCCCGTGTATTTGTCAAAAGACCCCTAATAATGTTGGATCTAAGCACGCGCTGCTGCTGGAACACGAAATGCACATCAATTCAAGCAACACGGTTATTTGGAAATCACGAGGCTGCCTTCAGTGACAACCTGTTCTTGAGTTGCGGAGACCTACCTTGAGGTGAAACACACTCCTCCTGAAATCTCGGTTGGCAACATTAAAACCTGGGGAAACTTTAGACTAGTAAATGAACAGACGCGATCGCAGATTATCCACCTGTACCTCACAAAGCGCCGAGCATGTTGCCTACGGTAAAAATCCAAATACCATGATGACCCGAAGTACTGCCTATTGTCTCTCCTGTTTTCTCCGGCAGCCGTGTGTGCGCTCTGACTTGTTTTGTGCGTAAAAAGGCGCAGAGGGAGGAGATGGACAGAAAAGGAGGGAGGGAGAAGGTGCGGAAAATGATGAGGGAAGATGAGTGATAATACAGCCTATTGATAACTCAGATGGGGAGGATCTTTTGCATTTGTGCTCACGGTTACACGGAAACTTAAAAGGGCACAGCTAAGGTGAAACAACTTGTGATGACATATCAGCCCCTTTCACACAGGAAAACATATTTAAGTTTTTGTTGTATTATACACCAAAACTGTCTGAGTTTGATGCAAAAATATCAAAAGAACAAAGCCGAATGAAGATGATATCACTTTACTCCTTCTAGACATCAGGAAATGTTGCTTCACTCCATTTACTTACACCAGGCTGTAAAATCAAACAGGTGCAGGCACTAAAATGCTGACATGGAAGTAAAAAAAAGTGTCATGTCCAAACGCAGAGCACTGAAATTAAAGATAAAAGGTTTATTGCCTTTTCACTATTGTGTCTGACATGCTTTTCCCGCATACTGAGAGAGGACCGCCCCCTTGTGTTAAAACAAGAAAGGTGCATTAAATGATCAGTGTTAGGGTCAAGGACACCAGTAAAGGCATATATTTGTTTACAGACTATAACATTTTTCATTTATAGGCAATAATATATTGGGAAAGCACAACAAATGTAAAACAGCATTATATTGATGACACTGCATTTTACAAATATTCATTACAGTTTGTTCGGGTCAAAACCGTTATACTCAGGTGCTAGTTTGTATCTTTTCACCTCGCCTACTAATTAAGTCAAAATACAAGAGCTAATTAAAAAAATAATATATAAACTTCTCATGTGTGGTCTGTTTAGTGAACTGCTGGATTATCAACAGACCAAAATCTAAAGAAGATTAAGTGTTAATCCAAGCAGGCACCAGGATTGAACTTTTCCATGTGTTTCATATGTTAGTTCAGTAGGTTTGATGACTAAAGACTTTGTGTTCCTGTGGTGACATTTGCACCTAAAATGTGGATGTATTCTATTCATAATAAAGGCATAATAATGGTAATATTGACAGAAGCATTTGTTGTTACATACAATAATGGTCATATTAATGATGTCCTTTGCTGTATGTGAAATCATTCCAGTGAACCATCTGCAGATTTGTATCTTCCCTCAGACAAAGAGCTGCTCATCCTTCCCTGAGTGGCTGCGTCTCAGCCTTAGACCAGACAGGATCTTCTGGGCTGGTGAGGTAACCTTTTTCTCAACGGGAATTGTCTTTGGTGACGAACACAGATGGTGATAATGTCCAGTACTCTGCTTGTTATTGCTCTGATTTATGTTGCGATTTGCTCGACATCCTCCTGCCACCTCTTCAGCAGCCTGCGTTTCACTGGATGCTGTAGAAGGTGAAAGTGGTGCATATGTAGAGTCCAAGCCCAGCATGTACTGCACAACCTCACGGGGGCTTAGTGGGGCATCCATTTTATTCTCTGTGTCAGTAGTCACATGCTGGGGCTCAAGAATGCCCTCATAATGGATATCTATGTCTCGAGAAAGTCTTTGTGCCCCTGGCTCTGGAGAAGAGCTGCGACTGCTGTCTGCACTTCCTGTGTGGCCCCTCAGTTGAGGTGCAGCCTGTCTGGCTGCACATGCTGGGTTCGAGACTCGGGTTCCTGTATTATGATGTCGGTGATACTTCACAGGCTGTCTGGTGAAACGGTAGTATGGCTGGACTCCTAAATCAGAGGTAGCTTCTCCTACCATCTCACCCTGAGGATCACTTGATACATCTCTCATAGCCAGGACTGGAGCAGTAGAAGGATAAGCATGTGATTCACAAAGTTAAGCATTTCCAACACCAGTTATTGATTATTTTGCTTAAAAAAAACAAAATCATTCTATATGATATATAGTGCAACTTGACTTGAAATCGAGGACTTTTGAAGCTGCTGTTTTAGCAACAGAGAAGAGAGCCTCTAAGAAACACAGCGAAAGTACAGAAAGCAAAGAATGGTTTGAGCCTCAGACTTTCCAAATCCCCAAACTCCAAAATCTAACTTTGTGTTGTCCAAATTCATACAAAAACTCAAATGTCAAACTGCAAATTCCAAAAGAAATGATCATAATATAATTAAAATCACAAGAATTAATTCATTAATTCCACAAAGACTATCCCCCAAAAAAATTACTCAACCGAATTCAGCCACTTTTACTGAATAGCAACATATGAGGAAGTCCTACTTCTAAAGATAACTGGATGATGTACGCAAAGTAATTAAAAAAACAGACATTTTAAGTATTCTACACCTACAGAATCTCACGCTTAGAAACACAAGCTACTTTGTAACTGTAAATTAGAACCAACCCCCTGTGTGCAAGAAATTAAGCAAAACACTTGGGAGCTGTTTGGTAATACCTACAAGAGGATTGTTTAAGACATGTCCTCAAGTAGCAAAACTACAAGCTGACACAAGAGAGAATTCATTGTACTTGGCAACTGAAAATGTCAACATCTTTAGGTTTCACAGGACATAGACACAGTGGATAAATTAATTTGCTGACCTGCTCTAGTCAGGAGTAACTTCTCTATCACTATGCCCCGCCTACCTGCTCTCTCACTGGCTTCAGCGCTGAGCTGGTCCACTGCCTCATTGGATGAAGACTTGTCAGATATATAACCCTCGCTTGACTCTCTCTTGATTCGATTCTGCTGGAATGACACAAGTTGAGTGGTGGATTACAGACCACATCTAAACCTGCAGCACTGCATTATTATAGGATTCCTACCGGGGGAATGACTACTTGGGATGAGTCTTTTTTATTTTTGTTTTTTTTATTAGGTACAAATATAAAAAGGTTTTACTCTCCTAAAGAAAGGTGATATCCTTTTTGTGTTTTAATTCTTTTGATGCAACCCAGCTAAAACCCCACAATTAGGTGAACTTAAAAAATTTTTTTTTACAGGAAAGAGCTGTGTAAAGCAGAAAGTAAAAGCTAGAAAGACGGTCATGCAGGCCAGAGTGCAGAGGGCAGGAGAAATGCAGCAGTGTGCGTGAGGATCTTGTTAATCCTGATGGAAAAAACGTGAGGTTAAGGTGGCAAGTGTTAAGGCTCTTAAAAAACTGGTAAGTGTGTTTACTCTCACATGGTGTGAATGCTAAGCAACTGCTGCTTAAAAGGGAGCAGTTAAAAATTAGCCATAGATGTTTAAAGCGCACTGAAATACTTACTTCTACTGAGCGTGGCCGCTCTCTGGACGTGGTTTCATTTTCTGAGTCGAGATAAGCTACCCCATCCAGGGGGCAGGAACCTCTGGGAGGGGTGTCAGGAAGAGGTGCAGTAGGGGGTGGAGGAGGGGGTGTATCGGATCCCTGCTCCAGGCCGAAAATTTTGTCGTGGTGTGTGATGAGGAACTCAACAAGTACAGCCTGGTAGGTGGTCTCCAAGAGGGCAATCATTGACATGTCTGTCGACACTAGAGGGCGCAATAACGTTGGCCCAAAAACAATGCCTAAATTGCTGGGAGACATCTTGTTCTCGTAGTTTTCTGAAACTCTGTAAATAAACACATGAGACAAATTCAAGGACAGCTTAAGTTAAATTTGACTTAGAAGTCAAAGTCAGTGGTCCAGTATAGAAATAAGTAAATGTCATCTATCAGGTTTAGGCCAAGTTAAACTAGAGAGGTCTGTAGTGCCAGAGCATGCTCACCTTTGAAGATGAGATACAAGATGCTGCAAGGTGCTGTAGCAATATGGAGGAAGTCTGTGTAGTAGCTTTTGCAGGTTCTCAGTGATATCCATTATCTCATTAGTCTCTGGTGACGTCTCCCCATCATTCAGGTGCTGAATTGCTTTCCCCACCGCAACGAAATCATTGTACAGGTCAAAAGTTAGTAAGGGCTCAGGCAGCTGCAAGAGATAATATTGAAAATATTCAGTGCGATATCAGACAAAAAATTACATCTCTTGAATTGTGCAAAAATGAGGTTTGTATTTTAATATCTCCTTTACCTCCTTAAAGAAGTGCTTAAGGATAGAGGTGATGTCATGTGGTGAGAGGTCCGAGAGGTCCACTTGCTCTTTTTGTGTTTCAAAGGCATGGCAGAGCTTCTGAATGCGAGGCTTGGACCCACTCACGCGATACACACCCTAACAGAAATGATTATTAGATCACTATTCATACTTGACAACCAATGTATTTGTACCAGTGTGAGGATAAATAATACCTGGACAGAGAGAGCACGGCTCTCAATCTCAGATGTGCAGAGAATCACTACAAAGGGCACCTCATCTGGCCTGTCACGTGGCAGCAGAGAGAGGTCCACTCCAAACACCGATCCCTTCTTATGCTCACATTCTAGCTGACACACCTCCATACACTTCCTGTGCAAAGCTAGGCCACACTGAATGTGAGATAGAAAAGAGCTAATCTCATTAATAATCTCATGAAAGACAGTTTTCTGCCCATGTTACAATATATTCATCAAATGTGTAATCATACCTCTTCACATTCAACTCCACTGACAACAATATAGTTGTCACACTGCTTGCATTTGGCCATTTTGCTTTTCATTTTCTTGAGTCGATGTGATAGTGCAGCTCGCGAAACCTGTGGCACTTTGGCTGGCTGACTATCATTGTACTCTGGAGGAAGGTGGAGAAGATAGATTTATTTGCCAGCCAGGGATCAAATAAAAAATATACTCTATTAACATATTCTGTTCATGAAAAGAAAAGGAGGTAAGAACCTGATTCATCCCGGTCATCTAGGTCGTCTGATGACACTGTCAAAGTGGATGCGGTTTTACCCTGCCTCCTAGCTTCAGTTATATATTCCAAATAAAGCAAAAACACAGTTAATTTTTTTTTTTTTAAAGTTCCACAAGTTTCGAGATGCATGTACTGTAAATTAAAAGTTAGATACAAAAATGTAAGCCTGTGCCTACCAGGGCTAGACAGGGACTCCGAACTGCCTCCGATGCTCTCACTGTCACTATATCCAGTTTTCCCTTAGGTGAACCAACACACAAATATTATTAAAGAGAAAGATTTTTTTTTTATATAAAAAAGTATAATTAGGTGGAGCCCTTACTGCAATCACTGGATCGTCGCAAAGGACTATCATCTGCCATGAACGAGTCTGGCAGAGTGTTCAGAGCGCTGGTTTTTCTTTTGTTGCTTTAAAGAAAAGAAGTTATTGAAACAATTATTTTAATAAGTAAATAGGTGGAATATATCAAACATGTTTTCTATCCTATTTTATGACAAGGATATACACTCAAATACATCTGTCCCTACTGACACATGTTTATATGTTCACATTTATATTTAAAAACATGCTACATAAAAGAAGCAGCAATAAGTCCTTTTAACGCACCCTTTACCGTGAGGAACATACTCCTGGAAGGTAAATTTTTGGAGAATCTGCTCAGGGCGACGCTTACTGAGAACATACTGCAGATAGGGCTCACCAGACTCCTGGGCTCTGCATGTTACCTCCAGGTTGTGATAGTCAAGTGGAACAGGCTCTGCCTGCTGACGCTGGAAGTAGAACAGGTTCACTGTGACCTAATACAGAGAGAAGACATCATGTGGAGTCAAGGAAAAAAACTTTAATCAAAAAAAGTGATATAAAATATAAGAGTAGTGTTTTGCTCACAATTTACTTTTCATACCCGCAAAAAGTAAAAGAAAAAAAGAAAAAATATGCAAAGGAATCTTGTAATTTTATAAGACATGGTAGTTTTTTATTAAAATTCTTTATACTGTATGATGCAAAACATAAATCACTGCTTAGGTAGATTATTATTTTCACGTACATTTTTGTATTAATCAAGCTGATTAACTACTAATAGTTAGACATGTTAACTTCTCTTCAGTCATTAGACTGTTCTTAGGTAAATATATATGTAGCTATCCAAGACAACTTATAATATCAACTATATAGTAACACATATTCTATATTTATACCAAAGTGAAGTACTGACCTCTTTGAGCACAGTGTCTCCTTGAAAGATGAGCTTACGAATGTGTGAAATGATTCTTTCTTTCACCTTCACTAACTCATCTTGGTGGATCTTTGCATCAGTCACACACTGTTTATATGTCAACTCTGCCTCTAACACCTGTGAGGACAGAAAGAAAATCTAAGTGGATATGCAATCTGTGTTTTCCTCTTTTTGCATCGTCTCATAAGCCATTATTAAGGATACCAAAAAAATATTTACTTTTTGTTTGCTGAAACCTTAGGCCCTTACTTCTACAGATTATACAGTATTTAGTCTATTAACATGACACTCACCTTAGTCTGAGCTTCATCCTTAGACTTCCTCCTCTTATCTAGTGTTTTGCTTCCTACTGTGTCATCTGCAGCCTTAGCAGAGACAGCTTTCGCCTTTTCTAGCTCATCACAGCGCTGGAAGTACTGTTGCTTGGCCTTTTTATAAGCTGTCACTGCTTCATTCTGAAAACGAGGAAGGGAGATACACAGAGTGGAGAACACTGTTTATTACTGGCACAAATTTTAGCACAACATACGAGAAAGGAAACATGTTGGTTACATCCATAACAGACAAAACAACATATACATGACATGCAAACAAGTATACTGTCCACTGTTTATACAATTTATACACAGATACTAATTTTAGATGAACTGAGACAAAAATATGTAATGATTCTGGCAACAATTTCACTATTTTCATGTACAGTCTAATATGACTTTAATAGATACCAACAAGTTCACTAACGGTGCAAATAACTCTGCTTAACGTCAACCAATACCAGGAGTGATTATTTACTTACCATCCTCCTTTGTTCTCTTGCCCACTGCTCTTTAAATTCTCTGCGCCACTTATCAATCTCATTTCTCTTTGCACTCAAGGCCTTTGAGACAGAGAATCGATATTTAACACATATACATCTAAACATTAGAGATGGTTTTAGATGATGTGTTTGTAGGCTTCTATACCTGGTAACAGCGACTTTGCAGCAGATCAGAAGTCCTTCTAGCGTTCAGACAATTTTTGATGTCTTGTTCTAGAGCCAGTGTGTAGATGTACTGTAATGGCATCATTTCCTGCATAGACAAGAGCAAAGAAAGAGAAACGCCACAGTCTAAGAAAGAGAAATGCCACAGTTTCTGTTCTAGGCACCATTATAAGTAACCCATTGTGATGTACTTTAGCAATCATTGGTACAGTTTTTGTCAAGTATCCAGTAAACCATACCTGTTGGAGTACATTGGTTTTTGCTCCTTCAGCCGTCTTCATTATACTTTTTGCAAATTCCTGCTCTGCAAAGAAAAAAAACAAACTTTTTTTTTCTTTTTTATGTAAAAATAAAAAACACAGGCATGGTACATGAAGATAAAAAAACACAAGTAGAATCCACTGAAATTCTTGCACTATACTGAACATTTTTGGACATTACCTATCTTCTGTGTCTCTTCACAAGTCTGACATTTGATGAATAACCTATGCAGCACCCACAGAATAACTAGAACCTGTAGTGTGGTCAAATCTAACCTGTGTCTATTTTGAAGTTAAAAGAGGAATTAATTTGGTTAAAAATACCTGTGGTTTGCATTTTGCATCAGTTCAAGAACTGCAAGAGGAAATGAACCAAGCTGATGTCAGTATGATCTCACTCACACTGTGCAAGTACTGATACAAACACTAAGTCAACAGCAGTTTGTGATCTGACTGCTCTCTTTGAGCAATGGGCTCTATACTGTTAGCAAACTCAATGTGTTGCTTTACTGTGTAATCACTAGTTTGGGGCTGAGCTTCACCCAGCATTACTCATGTGTTATCATTGCCTAACTGATCTCCTTACACACTTGAGGTTGGTAACTGTTGCTCTGTGTTTTGAATGATAACACTAGTATCAGGTAGTGATGTCAAAGTATATTGACATCACTACCTGAACTCATAGGATCTGAAAAGGCTCACAGAAGAGGAATCGCTGTGTACTCCAAAGGCAAGTAGTGTCTTTTATTGCCCTCCTCTTTTCAGCTAATCTGCTCTTTAATCCTTTCTGTTTGTGTGTAGCGTGCAGTTCTCTGGAAGGACTGCATAAACTCACATCCTCTTTAACAGAAATAATCCAGGCAGGAGATGAAAATTACTCGATGGTACTCCAGCTAATACTAAAAATGGATGTATTATGATTTTTCTTTCTTAATGGGTAATACAAAGCAGCAATCCAATCTTCAGTGTGCACCTCTTCTCCTTACAGGGTGACTACTGCAGCACTATTTCAAATGTTATTATATCAAAGCAAAAAAAAAAAAGAACAACAACCATTTGCTCTAACTCTAGATGAAAATACTAGGACACATTCACTTATACCTAACCTACTTGCATGAAATGATCATTTACTAACACTTTAAACCAATTAATGTTGGTACTACTCTAAGACTACTGACTTCATAGTGGATCAGAATTATTTTCATTTATATTGTACACATTATGGCTTTGCATTTTGTAAGAAATCCACCTATTCTTGTTTCTGTGTGCGGTTTCTATTCAAATATCCCATCTACGATAAGACACAAAATTTGCATGTTACACTACTATTTCCTTTACTCAGCTGTGTATTTACCCAAGCTGATTCTCTTCTCCATCCAGGCAAGAAGGTCTTTGGCATATCGGCACCACAACTTGGCGTACTGCAGCGCCGTCTCCACTCCATCCTCACAGCGACATAGGGCCAGGTCTGCTTCTTGGACTGTGAGAGAGTACATCATCATAATGGTAGGCTCGAGGTGTACCCAGGAATTACACTGTAATAGCACCTAATATCCCCTTTTCTCAAGAAAACGTTTAGTCTGTCCTTAAGTGATATTAATGGTCCCAGACTATATCTGACAACATAAAGAAATTTAAAAATCAAATACCAGTTTTAAAAAAAGATATACACAAACCCAAAACAGGAAATAATGGCTGGATATGACAAGTCATAGCTGCTCCTCAGAGTAAAGGTCCTGCAGTTTCCAGAAGGTGAGAGCAAACTCTAGCATGTATACTAAAATATACATTAGTTTGTCGGTAAAAAACAAAGAAAAACCCCCTCTTAAATTAGTCCTATGTCTCACAGTTGACAGAAAAAGGATGTAACTAGAGAGAGGACAGCCCCAAAACAAACTGCTTTAGCTAAATAACTTCCCTCCTCTCTCTTCCCTTTTGCCTGGCCCCTCCCTCTCACACCTGTTCACTCGTAGTCAGCTACCGACACAAGCCATGTTGTGAGAGCACATAACAGCACACTAGCATGTTGTTATAGCGCTACTGTGGTCACCAAGGCAGGGCGTTAATACGATAACCACTCTTCTTCCTCTGTGAGTCACACTAGTGCAGGGTGGATGATGTATCTGTGACAGTCACATGGTCTAACAAAAGCTCCCTACACTACTTTCTCAATGTGTTCCACTTCCAGCACAACCTTCGCAAATAAATGCAATATTTTTTTTTCTTTTAACCAAAGCCGATGCATTTCAGCAACTTTCACTTCTTCTAGCGGTCCATTGTGCAGTGCTTTAAAACATGCAAGCATGTTATGCCAGAGTGACAGAGAGGCAGATTTTATACTGCTCTTCCTCTTCAGATAGCTGCCAAATCCAGTTAGAGTGGTAGGAAAAAAAATCAAACCAGACTTTCTTCTGCCATCATGCGCAGCCCACAAAATAGAACATGCAATTCCAGAGATATGTTAGGTTTTGTGCTATGGGTGACCTCTCTTAGCCTTTCCTCTCTAGGGAGAGCTCTGAGCACTTTCAGAAATCAATCCTTTGGAGTTCAAGCACTTGGAATAAGGATTATTCAAGTCAAGTCCAGAATGCAGAGTGACAGGGTTTAGAGGAGCGTTGAATCAGGTTTATCTCCTGGCATGTGAGAGAGCAAGCGTGCTAAGGTGGTGTGGGGGAGGTGTTCTTGAGAAGAGCTTCTATGCCCCAAGAATACATTTGACATTGCTCACCATCCAAGTTTAACACAGTGTGCCTCTGTAATATCTTATCTTACCATGTGCCTATAATTTGAGTCAAACTGAAGTTTGTGCACTTAGCCCAAAGTCCCACTGTAGACTATGAGTAAGTCTGGTGCATTTATCCATCTGACTTGTATTTATGCCATAGACCATGTAACAGGAGATTTCTGTGACTCTCTTTTTTCCACTAGTCTAATGTAAAAACTGAGAGCAGCTGTCCCCTGCTTTAATCCTCTCTCTTTAGCCTAATCTTGTTACAGAGGGATCGTTACAACTCACAGCTGATTATAAGACAATAAATAAATGTTGAAGAAGAGTATTTGTAAAGTGTCACAGGCAGTAGCTCCTGCTACATCTAATGATCCGATGGGATGAAGGATAGTATCCTGTCAGTCCCAGGAAGGTTAGTGCTAGGTTAAACAGGTGACTGAACCACTTCAGCAACAGGTTCACAGTGTAAAGGAATGTCGCATTGAGACCAACTGTTTATAACAGCTGTTGTTATTCACTGACCCTGACCAGAGAGCATGCAGACAATAACACACTCATTTGGGCTTTTTCATCCCTTCTGTCACACAAACCATACCTGTCTGAGTTCCATCCACGTCATTGGGTTCGGCACATATCTGTGGACAAAGTGCATCTTCAAACTGGTGGAACTCTACAACTCTATCAAAGCACATCTAATCGTCTAAAAACAAACCATCATTTGAAAACTGAACCTGAGCTAAACTTTAGCATAAACAACAGCATAAATGACAGGCCTTTGATTAAGTAGGTCATTCACTACATTCAAAAGGTATTTATTTCTTACAGTCACGTCATGTTGCTCTGTGGTCTCTGCAGTTTCTACAGAGATAGGTTCTGAGATGGACTGGGAGTCAATCTCTGCTAGCAGATCATCCCCTGAGCTGAGCACAGAAAGAATGTATAAGGAGAGAAACATATTTGTCAAGGAATATGCCAGCAAGCATATGCTACTGGGCCTTTTAGTACCATAAACAAGCCCCTTAAGAACCTTTCAAGGTCCAGTTTATGTATTTTTATCATCTTAACTATATTCACCACTGCACCTTTGCTTTAGAGAAATGTTATAAACAGTTTCCAGTCAGTGCTTCTAATAAAATATGAGTCACAATCAGGATAGATTAAACCAGACATGGCAATGCTAATATAGAAAGTTATTAAACCTTTAGTTAAAAGCTTGCACTAGATAAATATACCGACAGATCATACATAATTGAGTTCATGTTGATGGATTATTAAATGATAAAATATAAATTAATAATTCCATCCTCAAGAGCTTCTTATCATTTTCCATCTCTAGACCATTTGAAATACCAATTCACTAACCACAGTTTTTACTTAGCACCCGAGTGATGCAGGAGAAAAGGGTTGCACAAGGTAATACTTACGAAGAGATGAAAGATAAATCAAGGTTATCAAAATCTCGGAAGATCTCACTGTATCGTTTTGTTTCCGATTTCTGCACTCGTTTCACATCTGAAATGAGAAATGTAAAAGCTAAGATACACACAAACTTTACATTGTATTTATGTTACATAGAGTAAACGGTGATCCTGACATGTGAACCCTTCCCCCACCCCGAAAGAGCACAAACTATATAGAAATGCATATTATACCACAGTATCAAAGCTAGTTCATCAAGTATATGCCAACATTTGGTAGCTTGCAAACACACAGATACACACATAGATGAACTGAAAAAAGGATCCAGTTCAAAAAAATAATCAAACTTAGCTTCTCATAAAATCCTATCTGACAGCATTTGCACTTAATGTGAAATAAAACTGACACATTTTGTTGCTTAAACTTTTGTGCTTTTGTGCAACACTTTGACCGTTTATAACCCTCTGACATAGCAAAAAGTTAAGAACTGATCATTCACAATAGGTGTAACAAATGTAAAAAAGAAATCACTCGCTCAGAGAGGCCTCCATTTTGGTCAACCACATCCTGCTTGCAGTTTGTGTCACGTCCCATCGTGTACATAGAGTCCTTGTTTTTCACACCACCAGTGTTTCAGCTCAAGAATAAGAGCTGACAGGAAAGTAAGATGTTTCAGCAAAATTTGAACACAGTTTTCCAATGTAGTTGCACTTAACTCTGACAGTTGTGTTTGCTGTTTACCCGCAACATTTGCAAAAGCTACTTGCATGAATTGAGGCTACACTGCAACAAGCTTCTGAATAGAAACTTTCAAGCAAAGAAACATTTCTAATTTCTAGTGTGTCAAATGACACAAAAGTCTCCAAAACATTAGTTTTAAAAGAAGTGGACAGTCTTGGCTTTTTGGAAGGAGTAGGCTAATTCTGCTGAATAAAAATACAGAAGTTAAACAAAAAGACAGAACAAGAACCTTTAAAAAAAGAGTTCAGGAAGTTCATCAACAAGGAGGATGCCGCACAGCAGCAGAAATCTTCTGACAGACTCATTAACAAAGGCACTTTATGCATGCAGCGTCTGCATGCACCCACATGAATACCCATGTCATAATGGCGCTACACTGCTTTGAGTAGATTTCCAGTAACACAAACCAAAATAATATTTGGCAATTAAAAAGTTTGGGGTTTCTTCAAATGAAGAAAAATGTGTATTAATAGCAAAAAAGTTTTAACATTTTGAAAGGAAAGAAAACAGATTTAAGTTTCATTTAAGCATGGGCAAGTTGATATTTAGAGTAAAGGATACAATTTACTCAAAATGACCACATGTCATATATCTTATTTGTGCTCACCTGTGCCTTGAGTAGAATCCTTGTTTTCCACTAAATCTTCTTCCATTTCTGCGCTATTTCCACAGTAGGCAGACCCTAACAACACCTCTCACACATTATCTCGCATCAGGGTCAAACTACAATACACAGTAAAACACTTTGTATTTGAAGTGGTAGGAAATCAGGACTGTAGTTTAAACACAGCGATATAAAGCTGAGCCCCAAGCGCGCTGATATGCAAGTTCTTAAAATGATCTTCCTCTGGTAGAGTGAAGGTTGGCCAATGTTTTCGCCATCAAGGGGAAGAGGAAGTGTATCTTACAGTCACTGGAGGCCCCACCTACATTGTCTAACCATATATAGTGAAAAGGTACCACTGTGATAAATTTGTATTGTCGTAGTAAGAAAGATTGTTCCTTAAATATTGGCATGTACCACTGTAATGTAACAATTACACTTCAGAAAACATATCTTGGTTAAAACCAACTTGGTTAAAAATTAGTATATACTAAACACAGTTGTTAATATATATAATAAGTTATTTAAGAAACATTATTTCACTGTCATGTAAGCCACCTTATTCAGCCATCTGCAGGTGTGATAAAAACCTCAATGAGAAAGTCGGTTGCGTGACATGCCGAGAATAATCAGCTAAAAAGTTCAATTCGACTTGTAATCAGCAGCTTGGGTACTCTGTGTTTTCCAGTGACAATGATGAATGAAATGGTGAAGGCAAAATCTGCATTCAGGTCACAGTCTACAATGTGTGAATGACTTCACAGTAAAATGTTACTGTGCCAGAGGCTACACAGTAACAGACAATTTTCCATTAGTCACAATATACAGACGTCATAATTTGTATTTGGACAGTCAACATTAACTAAAAAAATGGTTACTCCAACAGAACAGTAAGCATATAATGACAGAAGTCGAACCTGTTAAAAAGAAAACATTTTATTTTTTGTCGGTACAAGCACCACTAACATTTTGTGCACACTTAGTGAGTGAATAACTCCCATCAGGACTCAACAGAAACTGGCTTCATCAGAGATCTGTGTATGTGATGAGGGAAACCATGACACAATAAATATACTGTGAGAAATATGATGATCTACACTTATCTTATGTAATGACAATTCATAAAGTCTACCACAATCAAAATGCTCAACATTCACACTGAACTGATCTGAGATGGAACAGCAATACAGCTCTTTTCCACCGATGCAGCGCTGGTGCTTAATCCAGAACCTGTTTGATAGAATTTCTGCCAAAAAAGACAAATGTATTCACAACGCCACAAAACCAATGGGCCCAAAATCAGAACAATCATTGGCAAAAAGAAGGGCAACCACAAAAATTTCACAGGTAATTTATAGATGCAGCCCACAGTGGTGCGTCACTGTGCCATAACTTTATGGACATGGAAAATACTTCAAAGTCTGCTACATAAATGTGAGCTCTTTCTAAAAAAACCCCAAAAACTAAGGCAGAACTTGCATGGGTACCAGCACCGCATCTGTGGGAGAGAGGTAATAAAGTGGCTGATGTGCATTTGGATGTGGGCAAGTTGAAACACCAGTGTGTTTGGTGGCTTGTCTCACGTCTATTTGTATGAAGAGGTGGTTGGTGGAACTACAAGAGTAAAAAAACCAAACAAACAAACAAACAAAAAAACAGGACAAAACAAAACAAAAATTTAAACAAAACAGCAACATTTACTGGTGGTAAATCTGCCTCAGTATTTCTGTAAATTAAATTACTTGGTTCTGAATTTTGTCACTTTGATAGAAATTTGCTACAGGGTTCTATTGTACCGTCCAATGACCAACTAAAATTTTTTTTAAAAAAAGCACTGTTATAAAATTTAACAAAAACAAACAAAACGATTCAAAATGCCAAAAGTTCATAGGTTTTGCATAGGTTGATCTAAGACGTCTTTATTTTGCTCTGTGGTGCAGATTTGTTGTTGTTGTAGCCAAATTCATTAATTTCTCAAGGCTACAAAACGCAGTCTAATCTCAAATTAGCACCACTGAAACGCAGCAGTCCAGTTTTGTTCTTTACCAGTATACATTATTTCTGTATGACAGAGAGTAGGTGGGAACTGCAAATGCCATTCCAAATGGCAAGTCTAGTGCCTTTATAAAGTAAAAACCACAAGCTGACGACAGCAGAAAACATGACATGCATGATCCCTTTTTAACTTTTCACTTCTGATAATTTAAACTTCTCTATATTCTTTGATACCACATCTGATCTGATGCAAAATCAAAGTGATCAAAGGTTAAACATGATTACAAAACTAATGTGGTGCGTTTTATGGACCTTTTTTTTATTTTTCCAAGGCTCTTAGTGACTTCCTCTCATAGCTCATCCCGTGCTGTACTGTCCAAAGGAGACTGGAGCACATCTGAGTTCTGTGCCTCTGTGCTGATCTCAGCCTGCTCATGACTTTTTCCTGAGCGTGCTCTGTCCCAGTCTGTGCGGATTTTTTCATTGTCCCACACAGTGGAGGTCTCAGTGTCACTGACGTATCCTGGGTCACCTGTATAGTGAGTTGGATACACAAGGAGAGGCTCTGCGGAAAATGCCAGCAGGTCCCTGGTTTCAAACTGTTCCATATAATCAGATCTGGAGAGTAGGAAAGGTCAAGAAAGAAAGATAAGACTCCTGAATAGAAACACAGTGCACTGAAAAACTCTTTAGAAATGTTGTTTCTAGTGTTTAGTGTTAGTTTTCTTAGTATTATAGTCTTAACACAGATTCAGTTTTAGTTCTCATCAGATGAGATCTGGTGTATTTTACTTCTATGACTGTTCCTTAAAATATCTCTAAAAGGTGACTCAAGTCTCTGTGTCATAAATTGAATTCAGATTGTGCCCAGATGTACAAAATATAACTGTGTCAGGGTTCAAATCTAGGGGCCAGCACCGATAATGGAATAAATTGAGAGACTTTTGACCGTTGAGGAAATACAAACTGAATACATTTTAAGATAAATCTGAAATGTTCAACTTTTGCACTCTTAAGACTACCTATAAACCTTTGAAATGCATGATATATTATGTGTGTGTGTGGTCTTGTGTTTGCTGGTGTTAACACTTACACAGGGTGTTTATTGTACATGAGAGGAAGAAACTCATCCACTGGCAAAATCCTCTTTAATGGTTCTGCTTTTAAAAGCTTCTGGGCACCCTGTAATGATATCATATATCCTAGTGTCCAATATGAATAGTCTGCCTCCACCAAGTTGTGTATATTTGGCACTGCTTTCTCCGGGTGAGCCACTTGCATTCTCTTTCGACCAATATAACTAAAAGAAGAAAAAAACAACAAAACACAGAAAGACAAGTTGATAAGAATTTGTAAACTCTGTGGGAATGACAAAAAATATTATGAAGGAAGGAAAAACATACATGAGATCCCAATCCAGACCTTCATGGTCCACCTCACTCATTAAGTTCATCAAGCGACGTTTGAAGAACACCTCAAAGCGCAGGTCATCTTCGATCACTAAAGATGTGTGGAGACTTCGTTCCACAATCTAAGGCCAGAGAAATCTTTAAGTCACACATCCGTCTGGTTTGGAAATATTCAAATTCTTGGCTTCAGGGGTTTACCTCTTTCCAGATGTTATAGTGGGAAAGAAAGCATCCCAGCTCTCCCTTTGTTAGTGGACGACCATGATAAGGGTCACTGTATCCAGGAAGCATATGGATACCCAAAGCATGAATTTCACTGACATTCATTGCTCTGAAATAGAGAGAAGTAGAAATGTGACAAAATGACAATAAAGATGGGCCAGTCAGTGGTAGTTACTAATTAGTATATAAGTGGAAAGCATCACTTACTTTCCATCCACGGCATTAACAACTTTACAAGCAATCTCCTGCTCATGCAGTGCCCTCAGCATACGTTCTCTGCGGTCAGTCCGCCTCTGCAAGTTTATCATGAACACCTACACAAAGGTAAACAGTGGAACCAATCAATGTATTTATAGATTTCAACAGCAGGCAGAGAATTTCAGCGCAGAAACAGAAAGTCGGCCATTTTTGCAGATTCCATCTTCACATCACTTCTTACCTCATCAAAGCCCATTTTGTCAGGTTGTTTTCTAGGAACACTTATGTATTTGGATGGCATCACTGGGGCATTTCGCACTACACAGTCAGAGGGAAGATGGATGCAGAAATGGTATAAATGATATTTAGAAACTCATGCTGAAAGTTACCATTAGATGAAGCAGAAGAGAGTAGAATTAAGACTTGAATAAGCCAGTGGTTAAGAGTGAGGGGGTTGCAAAAGTAAAGCTCTCAGCCACTCACCATTAACTTCTAACACAGTGTGTAAGAAACTGTCCACTTCATCTTGCAAAGTATTGTGGGAACGTAGTGGCACAGGGAAGTATCCATAGGTCTCCTTGTTACATACAAACATTTGAACCTCTGTAGTGAACACAGAATAGGAAAACTTAATCTGAAGCTACATTATTTATGATAAAAATAAGTAGACTTTAACCCTTGTATAGTGTTCGGGTCTGTGAGACCCGTGTTCAGTTTTTTTCAAAAGAAAAATTAAACAATTAATTATTTTTGTCACGTGTAAATGTGTTGTGTCTTTCCACTCACTCCACTTGATTATAACTGATTTATTTATAACATTTTATATAAAAGAAAAATGAGAAGCACATTAATTCATAAATGTGATCTAACAAAGGTAAATGTTCATATGTCTTGTAATTGGGATGAAGTAAACATCTGTTGAGTAATTTAACATAAAATTGTTTGATAGTGTTAATTTGGAAAGCCAAAACTCTAGCGGGTCCACCAGACCCATGAACACTGGCTGAGTAACAAAAATACGAACACCACACAAGGGTTAAGTTGGATAATATCAAATTACCTGCCATCTTAGCAGAGTAAGCAAACACAATAATGTCATCAAATGCCCAGCTGTATTCTGGGTGTGGTGGGTGAAAGGCTAGCTGCCTGGAGGCCTCTTTCCTGAGGTCTATTAGGAACGTGGAGTGTACCATAGGAACGGCAAAACAGCCCTTTCGTATCTGCTTCCTAAGAGGTATGTAGGCAGGTGTCCTCTTATAATAACCCTGGAGGATGAGAGTTGTTAGGCTGTTTATTACAGCGATTATTGAAACTTTCTGACATACACAAAGGGGTTTTCTCAGTGATCATCACAGTACCTGGGAAGTCATTCCACACCAAAAATTTGAGTAGGCTGCACGAGAGTCAAGCATCGGAGCGATGATAGTCTTGTTCTGTTTCATCAGCCCCCGGAGCACATTTGAATTGGTGAGGAGGTTGTCACAATCTGCCAGCTGCACAAGGAGCATAAGAAAAACAGCTAGTGTATGAATAACACACTGTACACAAAACTCTTGAGAAGAAACGCTGAACAGCTCCCGAAGGATAAATGGGGTAACTAAAACTGAGTGATCTCTGACCAGCAGTATATATACTACAATTCTGTTTTTTAGAGAGAAAGTTTAGATGTAAGATTAAAAGCACAAAATTATTGCAATTTTGGATAGACTTTACTTCAAAATTATACCCTGCTGAAACAAGACAATGTGAGCCAGGCTGGTGAATACAAATAGAAATGCGCATTTAAGATTTAAGTGTCCAGATGAACTAGACTGAAAGATGAACTTTAACCATAAGAAACAGAACATAACTGGGAAAAGTTTTAACAGTCGGTCTCCCTCACAATTACAGTTGTGGTGGCATTTTGGTCCCAATTCTGTACTTTTTCTTTGGCTTTTATTACTGAATGTTAAAAATAGTGAGGCCCAGTGTTTATAATCAACATTTTGAGTGTAATTCTGCTTCCTTTTGTAACTGTAAAGAGTAGTTTTATTTACCTACCATAAAATAGTCTGCCCACATCTCACGAGCAGACTCCAGCGCTGCTTGCCGAAGCTTCATAACATGCTCATAACGAGGATCTGTCCAGTCTTTTGGACCTTCCTCATCTTCATAATTTCTACACAAAATATTTCAGTATTAATTAAACTCATTTCATGTGACGTCTGACTCAATTTCCTGTGAGCTATTTGAGGATTATACAATTCCATCTTTAAAATAACAAACCTGGGCTCCTCTTTTGGCCTCCACTCTACATAATGGTAGAGCTTCTGTACTTTTACAAGCCAGTCATGCAGAATGGCTGTGGTGTTGTCCTCATTATGATCAGTTGCTACCCTGTCAATGCAGAAAAAAAATGTAAATTATCATAATTAAGTGCATTCATTAAGAACCTAGGTAAAAGGAGGAAAACTGTAACAACGAGAAGAAATTTGTAACAGTGGTTGACTGTAGGCAGCGGTGCCAAACTGAGTTCTAGTTGAGGCATGAGTGAAAGACAAACCCAAGGTTCAAATAACAATAGCCCTGTGTTCACTTTTTGTAAATGCATTATGTACAAGCTGCGGGAAGTGACACAAGTGTAAAGGACACCAGCAATACCCCCCCCCCCCTGTAAAAAAACAAAACAAAAAACTTTAGGTCAGCATCGACAAGTTATGTATAAAGGAAATGTGAAAAAACGATAACAGTACGGAAACTACTTTACAGAAGTGAAACCTCTGTTTGCAACAGACAGAGAAGGAAATTGTTTAAAGTGACTTAGGCTATGCGTGAGGCAAATGAACCCAAGTTAGACTGCCTGCATGTTTGATCTAATTCTACACGAGGATGAAAAGCCTAGAAATGATACTCCAGAATAACCCAATACCCGCAGGATTCATTTCTTGGCCATGTAGGCCAACATGATTTGCTGTCCCCAGACACCTGCTCTACAGCCAGCTGTGCTTGTATTCTGGCCCTGGGTTTACACTAGAACAGATTTCCATGGAAATTCCCCATGGATCTGTGTAAACACTGCAGCTCCTTGCTAAAACACTTTTCAGTCACTCCAGCTGTCGGTCTTTCCCATTTCCCTTTTGTGCTCAGATAAAATAAGTGCTTATTAAAGAACACTGTTTAGACCTATGTAACTTTTTCATTGTAAACATACATTTAGGAGCGGTGTGCCACTTCCACATCAGCTATTATTTCTGTAGCGGTGTAGGAATGCTGGCATAAGACGCCAAAGATTTCAATTACAGCTGCAAAATGTGTGCAGTGTATAGTGTTTATAAGATCACACAGTTGTTTGGTTTTTCCAGATGTAATTTAATGTGTGTCAAACAACACTGTCCTTACCGCCAACATATTTACACAAGACTTTACAAACTACCAAACAAAAAAAGGAATTTAAGACACTCTTACTCCTGCACAAGGTGAAACTTGCTCATCAAGATAGCGAATGAAGACCACGCCTCTCCGAGCCCACCAGGTAGTCATTCAAACTGCTTGAGGATACAAGTGCAGGTGGGCTGTTCAAGCATGTTGATTAAGTATAGGGTGAAAATAGCTTTCCTTCACTTACTTGACTGACAGATGACTAAGGAGCTTGAGAAGTCATACTGTCTGGAGAGGGTGCAAAGATGTTAGGTCTAAAATGTGGTCTACATAAACATGTTTAATGAACCATCAAGAGAGAACTGAGTTTAAGCCTCCATAATCATTTATCACGGAGAGTCATTATCTAAGGTTGGCCTTTACCTAGGAGAAGCTTAATATTAAAACTGCACCATAACGTCTTTTCTTACTTAGCACTTCATTGTAATGTAATCAATAAATTGTCTAGAATGTCGTTATTAGGTGATTTGTTTAACACATAATAATGTCAGAAAAACACTTCACAAACAGGGACTTGTATTGCCAGATGCATATCTCTGTTTAACTTCCAGTCAGGAAGTGGAGAAGATGTAGGCTTTGGTACATGAAGACTGGAATAAGCTTAAAGATGAAGATATGTTATAAATTAAAAGGAAAACGTGAAACTTTGAACCCTGAGGTGATGGAATTTGATAGCTATCATGTCCTGGTTTGACCTCACTTGCCTTCTTTCTCCTGAGATGTAACATTTCGCGACGGAAGGTGCCTCTTACTAACAGACTACATGGGTCAGGTAATTTTCATGGTGCTAATCCAAACTCAGTTGCACATGGCAGACACTTGTTTTGCGTTTATTGTTAATGTATCAGGCATCGGTATGCTTGTGGAGCACTGTGTCAAAGCTTGTATCTTAGATCACACACAACACACAGCTCCCCTCGTGGTCAATGCGGTCGTTCACTCCCATCCACGTATACAGATCAATACGACGCACAACTGTCCTGATGAGCAGATGTGCTCACTTTTGTCCCCTACCCTGACTGCAAAATATTGCCTATTTCTTTTTATATTCTTGGTTTGTACTCATGCATTTGTTCGTTCTTGTATTATGCTTGAGTTTTTCACATTTTCTTTTGCTGTTTTTTCAAAGACGGAATGATCTCTGCGCAACACTTCGCTTATTTCCAAAGCCATTTTGTTACCCCCGACAATCTCTGCGGGTCCACCCCTTTTCTTTCCCTTTCCTGCTAATCGATCTAATCAATCTGAAAAGTATCATTCGGTACTTATTTTTCTGTAAGAAACCTGTGGCAAAAACAAGAATTACTTTCACTTTTTGCTGCCTAACAGTCTGCAACATCTATACCCAGTAACAACTTACCACAGTGCCATACGGTCCTTCGGGTAGTTGAGGCGCTCAATAGTACCCAGGAAATACGGCAATGAGTGCTCGGAGTTTCTGCAAATGAGGGCAAGAAGAACCCGGGGTGCGAGGAGTGAAGATTCGGGGTTCCAGCGCTCCTCCGCAAAATATCCCCGGACAGGACTGCAGCAGGACAGGAGCAGGAGGAGCAGGGCGTCGGTGAGGCCAGCGAGCCTGGGCATCGCGATAGCAAATTATGGAATAGAATAATGATAATTTATAAGTGGACTGTGGCTCGTCTGGGGCTATAGAGAAATATCTCTTGACTTTCTGCCGTCATCACAGATAGGGAAAGTCTGTGCTAAAGTCCCTGATGTAAAAGCAGTGCGAGGTTAATCTCTAAAGGGGTGGGATCTGTTTGCATGGTAAAGGGGGTGGACTAATACAGGCCCTGCAGCACAGGAAACACCGAGGGCAAATGCCCAATTCGAATGAATGGATTTTTCTTTAAAAAAGGAAAAGAAGAAAAAAATATTTTTAAATACACAAGTTAACCTGTGTGTCTTTTAATCAAAATTATATTCTGTATACCCATTGCAATGTTGCAATGTTCACCACACCACAGTTGAATATACTGCTGAACAACTGAATGGAGTTTCTAGTGTCTGAACATGCACTGTTACACACATGAATCATGAGCAAAAAAAAACAAAAAAAAAAACAAAACACGAAGCAGAGCTTAAAGTTTAATAAAGGTACCTTGACACTACCCCACAGT
>NW_024582696.1:412598-449311 GCF_018398535.1 Haplochromis burtoni | reverse complement strand
ACACACACACACACAAACAAACATTTCACTGATTTTGGAATGAACTGCACTATTTTCCAGACTCTTCATTGAGCTCCCTGCATGTATTAGTCAGGCAGATCTACAGCTTGGCTCCTGAGCCTGGCCTCTCTACCTGGATAGTTAAAGAGGCAGCTGCTGGTTCATCAACAAGCCAGAACAGCTCGCCCTTAGTTGGGACAACTCGTGCTGCTGGAAACGGTGAAGCTTCTCCATCCTCCAACACTTCCTGCAAATAAAAAGAGAGAAATTAATGTGCTACAATAGCACAAACACAAAACTATAAAGCATGAGGTTATTACAGTTTAGCGTTTTCTAATTAGTTTTTTTTTTTTTCCATTTTGACTTTGTTTTTAAATTAAGTTTCAGTTAATTTTCAGATTTTTTCTATTTCTGTTCATTTTTTATTCTTTGAAAATATTTTAGTTTAGTTTTTATTAGTTTAAGGTTAACTTTTTAAATTATTATTTTATGGATTGTATATTGTTGGGCGTTTGTCAACAAAAACACAACTGTTTGAAAACATCCAGAGTCTCAATAAACATGATAATCAGAGCCTCGTCAACAAGTTGTAATTACATTTTTACTAAACTAACAAATACTAAAAACTTGCCTCTATATTTTTATTTAATTTGTTAGTTTTAAAGTTTGCAAAAGTTGTTTCAGATGTTTTGAAAAATCTAGTTTTCACATCTAGTTTTAGATTACTGTATAAAAATATAATAAATGAATAAATGCAATGATTTCTGCTCAAAGTCACATCTCTGGCTTATTTAGTCCCATCAGTGTTTCTTCTGGCCCCAGTCCTCCTTTCAACTATAAATATTGAGTCACATGGCCTAACCAAATTACCCTTGTTTCTTGGTGCGTCTCATTTTTGTCTCATCAGTGTCAAAGTTTATTTATTGCGTTATGGAAATAGTAGGGTGTTAAGATTCAGAATTTGAGATGTGTATGTTCAGCAGACGCCCCTAAGTGTTACCTTCAAAACGGGTGCTTTGCTTCCTCCTGTTGATATAAAAGCCACACAACGTGCAGAGTTCACCGCTGGGAAAGTCATAGTTACACGCTGTGGCGGTGGTTTGGGAGAGTCGCTGATAGGAGCCACAATCTTCTTGGTTTCCTGAATATGGGGTGCACCCAAAGGCAATAACTAATCATTGCACCAAAAGTGACAATATGAGAACCAAAAGCGTATAATTTTAAACTAGCAAATATGAAGGCTCAGTTTCTCAGACATGGATTAAGCTAAAAAGCTTTTTTTTTCTCCACTGGAGCTGAACACGAAGCTTAATACATGTCTGGGAAACTGGATAATGTAACATGAGATAGATCTTTTTCAGACTTCTAACAAGGATAACTATGAAGACCATAAAATCCAAACTGTGCTGTCATAAAACCCAGTGATTATCCATGCATTGTCGAGAGAGTGACTGGAAAACTGCAGGGGGAAGACATTGTTTTCTTAGAGTAGCTAATTAGGAAACCACATACAAAAGCAAACTCAGGCATTCTTCCACAAATGCTGTGCCAGAGTTCAGTCAAATGTGCTTGATATGCCTTTTATACAAAATAACGGAGAGATAATATTTAGAAGAATGCCCAAAATGCATTTTAAGAGCACGAAACATTGTTTTTAGGATCACGATGACATATTGTGTTACAAAATAAAACACATGTTTTGAATGAACTATAAATGATTCCTTTCTTTAAAAAGCTGTAATTTTGTATCTGCACTCATTCTTTTTCATAATAATTCAACATAGATCTATTGTAGAAGACAACTGTTCATTAGAATAAGAGCCCTCACCTCCAGAAGAGGGTGGTCTGGGAAAAGAGAACAGGTGTGTCCATCAGGCCCCATTCCCAACAGCAATAGGTCAAACACAGGGAAGTCATCATCTGGGAAGACCTGTGTGTTTTAACAGCGAAAATAATGACGTAAACATTCTGCAGACACTAAAATCTAAAAGCCTGTGATTGCTGTGTACCTCTTTCAGTTTCCGCGTGTAATCCTCAGCGCACTCGTTCACTGGCAGAGAACAGTCGATCGTCAAGATCCCACTTTCGGGGATGTTGATCTTGGAAAATAACTGACTCTGCAACAAGATGAAAAGGTCTGCAGTTCATCCAACTGTAACAGAGCAACATACATTTATGTTAACACAAACACCAATTCAAAGAAACCTTGTACAGCCCGTAGGTGCTCTCTGGATCGTCAAAGGAAACCAGGCGCTCGTCGCAGAAACCGACCAACCACTTGCTGCAGTCCAGCTCTGACAGGGCAAGCAGCTCTTTGCTAAGCATGGACACAAGGCTTCCTCCAGAGAGTCCCAGAGTGAACCTGCCATGAGAGCCGATGGCCTTCTCAGCCCGTGAAGTCACCAGCTGGGCCAGGACTGGACCGAGCTCTGCTGATGAGGGGAAGACCAGGACTCTCCTTCCAGCCATGACTACACTCTGTGAGAAGGACTGACAAAGTAAGAAAGAAGAAAAGTGAACAACATATAAGGAAGTCAGTTACCAAACAGTTTTGCAAGCCATCATGCTATCTCTGTAAATGTGATTTACTCAGTCGTTTAATTTAATTTATTTTTAATTTTACACTGTTGTGAAGCTGTTATTTTTGCACTACTTTGAGCAAACTTAATTGGCTTGTCTTATGATTAGACCACTCAAAAAAAGAAAAGAAAAAGAAAGCCATTAACGCAAGAGCAACAAAGCATCGCATCTTAAACCAACCAGCCTCGCAGGGCAACGTTTACCTCTACGAGTTCCCTCATAGTGACATTCATTTACCTTGTAGTTGGAATCTCTGAGGCAGGTTATCGTGAGGATTTTCAGTTGGCAAATGGGCAAATGTAATTCACCACACTGCTTCCTGAAGCGAGTTTTCACCCACCAATCACATTCCGATTGATAACGTGCTGCATTCTGGTTAGCGTAGTCCCGAACAACAACCACGACGTCAAAGGCGTTAAAAAGTAAACGTAGGTTGCAATGAGCAAATCGCCCCGGAAGCTGTGGTAACTTTTACAAATCAACAATCATCCCTGATGTCAAAACAGGACTCTTTGTCAACATTAGCGCTAATTTTAAAGTTTTGTTTGTAATTGCGATGCTTCCTCCCAGCCGACAGATGGAAACACTGAACCCACTTCAGCCCCACTCGAGTTTTGGAGCGACACTCACGCGTACCTCGAAGGCATGCACATGCAGCTTTTCTCCTGCATTACATTTCAACAACATCTTTGCTGTGGCCATTAAGACCCCCGTGACAGCGTCAGGTCGTTCGCGTGATACTACTGGACCGTGACAGGAAAGCCAAAACAAAACAAACAGAAATCATGTCGACAGTCTTCTCTTTCCAGACACAGCTCGTCTCCATCATGGATGCGTTATCCAAAACAGCTGTAATGGAAATAAGCAAACTGGTCGAAATCGAGTCAAAGATGCTCAAGATCGAGATAACTCGCGGGCGCAACGAAATCGCCTCGCTTACAGAGAAACTACAGCTGATGGAGAAGCTGCTTTATATGGCACAGGGGGGCAGGCAGGATGCGACAGAAGTGAGCTTAGTTGGAAGGGACGGTTTAGAAAACGGAGTACTGGAGACTGAAAGAACAAGACTTGAAATTAAAAGGTAGGTATGTTGCTTTGTGTGTATATTATGGAACGTAGCTGTTTGCTGTGTTCTCCTTGCTTGGTGTGTTTAATCTCAGTGTTTTTCATCCTAGTGAAATCCCGTGGGAAAGTTTTTCTTCTGAGACTGGCAGTTTGCATCAAGGTGAAGAGTATGCTGCAACAGAAGTAAGTCTGCAATAACCAGCCATTTATTTCTTGTTATCATAGCTGATTACTCTGTGGCTGATATTTATAACCAATGCCCTTTCCCCCCCTGTCTTATCAGCTTCCAAACCAACCCAAAGAGCACCCAGAACTGGTAGTGGTGAAAGAGGAGCCATGTGAGGTGGACGATGGAAACACTCAACAAGACAGGACAGCTGAAAACAGTGACTATAAATTTGCTTATTATGTCGGATTGCACAGCTGTATGTGAAATTCACGAGGACTTTCAGTAACCATGCTGGATTTGACTTTTCTGCTCATCATAGTTGTACTAAATTGTCATAACTGTTACACCTTCTATCATCAAGGTCATTTCTACAAAAAGAAAATCTGAATTTTAACTTGTACGTCTACTTTCAACAGGAAGAGAAACAGTCACAGACGCCCAGAAGGCTCCAAATGTGATGCAGCGTCCCAAACACATTGCAGACCACCAGCAGCCACTGTTTACTGATAGCTTTGTGCCTCTAAGCTCCCTGCCATCTTTCAGTGAAACAGTGAGGAGGGAAACGCACTGGAACCCACAGCTTACACCTGCCGACACAACCCTAGAAGTTGGGAAAAGCTTGGCTCAAAATATAACCTCCCAAAGCTTAAGTGTGCTCAGAAATATGAAGCTTCATAACTTGAGGAACTCAACCACTAAGAGGTTTGGCTGCTTGCAGTGTGGCAAGAGCTTCAGATGCTTTAGTCAGCTTGAAATACACCAGAGAAGCCATACTGGGGAGAAGCCGTTCAGATGCACACTATGCGGAAAGCGATACGCACAAAAAGGACACCTGTATACACATCAGCGTACGCACACTGGGGAGAAGCCGTATCGTTGTCCTGTTTGTGGAAAGGGCTTTATTCAGAAATGCACACTCGATATGCATCAGCGTACACACACTGGAGAAAAACCCTTTGTTTGTATCAAATGTGGCAAAGGCTTTACAAAGAACTGCAATCTGAAAAAACACCTCGCAGTACACCTTGATCCTACTTCAAATGTATATGGTAGTGACTCCAGTGCACCGATGTTTAGTGGGACATTTGTAAATGGAACCTCTTAAGACATCAATCATATGTAACATCTGTATTTTTGTTCTGGAAAATAAAGTTATATTTGTTCCAGAATTGAGTTTTTGATGCTTGCTTTTCAAATGGTTTAATATTTTGGATGCATTTACTGTGTGTGTGTGTGTGTGTGTGTGTGTGTGTGTGTGTGTGTGTGTGTGTGTGTGTGTGTGTGGTTTAAAAAAAAAATTACTCTAAGTTACACAGTTGCATATTTACATTTTTAAGTCAGGGAAACACAAGTGAAGCATTTGACAGCATTTTCCTTGGGCTGGCATTACTTGAGATGGTTCAGACCCACAACAGAAATTTGTGACTTGTCCATACCCGTCTGAGATTGTGGGCTTAATGTTATGTTTATATTAGTTAATTAAATTAGCTATACAGATATATGCTGTGTGTACGCTATATAATAACTATATGCGGTGAAGAAATGGTTAGCAATGTTGACTCAGAGTAAGAAGGTTAGTGGATCTTCATCTAAGTCCTTCTTGCTGTTAGGAAACATTGCTATCCAGTGGACCACTATGCCATCTATATCACCCATTCACAAAACAATCATAATTGAACAGAAAATATTCTTAATCTTAAAAAAATCTGAATTAAGGATTTTAAAGTGCTTCATTGTTACCACTAGAGGGAAGTGATTCTAATAGAGTGATTTAAAAAGCCATATCAATGAAACTATTATCATCCCAGTTTCTACTATTAACTAACAATTACAAAATGAATGAATGAATGTTCTTCATAGTGACACTCATTTTGCTAAAAGTCACACCGATACTTATCATGCTGGCAACAAAGTTGTGTTGCAGATTAGTGACCGAGAGAGGGCGCTCAACATTACTGTGTATATTCTAAATAAGTACAGACGCTGTGAGAATAAAATAAAAAGATACATTTATTTGTTATACTTTGCTCGTTGTATGTGAATTCACAGTGGTTCCTTGCCATCGCAGGGCTGTGAATTGCACGGACAGTGTGGTGGAGAGGTTGGCAATAAGGTGTGATTTTAAAGAGATGTCTTTATTTCCACATATATTGTTATAATAGGGAGATAAAACATCTGTGCAGGCAGAAAACATATTCTAATGCTGCGTTGAATTTTCCACTGTGTTGTCTTCAGCAGCTTGGGGGTGGGGGCGAAGAAAGCGTGTTCCCACAATTCCTTGCGGCACAGCTGTACATTTCATATTTGATTAAAGGAGCTGCGTTCCTACGCTGAGAATCGTTTCAATATTTCCAAATACTGAGCCTCGCTGACGAAATGATGTGCGACACCACAAACCGCAGTTTTAGGACGCAGCTGGCCGTTATTCTGGATAAGCTAACAAAGGCGGCTCTGGTTGAAATAAGCAACCTGGCTGATGAGTGCTCCTCCGTCCTTCACACCGAGATATCCTTGCACAAGACGGAGAACGAGGCGCTGAAGAAGAGGTGCTACTCTTTGGAGGTCCAGCTGAGAGCAGCGAGGGAGGCACAGACGTACCCCGAACACGTCAACAACAGCGTCAGTCGCCGGGATCGGCACCCTGCAGGTAAGAAATCGGTGCAGACTGGTACATACCAGGGGGCTTCCACATCCTGCATGATATTTATAGTATGGGGCTAGAATTACAGTGGACCGAATAGCTTTATTGCATATAATCTCTTCTGAGATTCTACTCTGCATACTGGTGATCATCATTCTCTAGCAAGTCCCAATGTTGCATGTTTCTCTTCTTCCAGAACAGCACCAACCTGCTCCAGCCATTGATGGAGTTTTTGGGAAGGACTGGTGCATGGACCTGTGGAGAGAAGAGAAGCTGCCCTCTCAAAGAAGAGAACCAGTGGAGACTGCCGCTACAACCAGCATGGGAGCTGCGGTTGGTGAATCAGTTGCAGTCTGGGTTTAAGTTTTGTATTTGTAACAAGCAGCAAACTAGCTGAATGATTGCTGTGTTCATAGCTACTTGTCATTTCTTGTTGGTAGGCAATCAATATGATGGAAAGAGAACCTGATCTGATTTTTGTCAAGGAGGAGATGTTTGACGATTATCCCATTGGACAGCAGAGGAGGCTCACAGACAACAGAAAAAGTAAGTGCATATTAAAAAGACACCAAACACAAGTCATAATCCCGTCCTGTGTGTGTACTGGTTTACAGTGGCTCTCTTTTTAACAGTTGTTGGGATGTTTGAAGAGGACAGCATGCTTCAAAGATCTGTTGATGATCTCCAACTTCACTCGGGGGAATTGAACAACTTCTCTATGACGACTGACAGTGAAATACAGCAACGCGCACAGCCGACAATTATGGACAAATTAATAGACGATGCGGCGATGGGCGCTCTGATTAACAACACAAATCCTCCTTCAGTTGCCACAGAATACTCAGACTATACGAACAGTATTCACATGAACGCAACCAAAGAACTCAACCTTCAGGAAAAACCGGTGAAGCCAACCAAACAGTTTGAGTGTTTATTTTGTGGAAAAATATTCAACTATTTAAGCAGCCTGAAAGTCCACATTAGGCGACACTCGGGCGAGAAGCCCTTCAGCTGCCCAGTGTGCGGAAAGAGGTTTGCACAGAAGACGTACCTGAAACTGCACCAACGTGTGCACTCGGGTGAAAAGCCGTACAGCTGTCCAGACTGTGGAAAAAGTTTTTCTCAGAAAAGCTCTTTGAATATACATATCCGGACACACACGGGTGTAAAGCCTTATAGCTGTGTGGATTGTGGGAAATGTTATGCGTACAAGTATGGTTTAAATCACCACCAGTGTTTCAATTTGTCGGTCAAACCAGAAGCTTTTGACAGAAGTGCTCTCAGTATCACCCACAGTTGCTCATCATCTGCCAACATGTCCATATAACCCTCAACGTGGTTTAAAAACATTATGAAGATTTGAAATACTTGTTCTATTACAAAACCAACTTTAATGCCCATGTGGTTATCATTACTGCTCATTCTTTGGCACGCTTTTAGCTTTGCTGAATTTGCATTTGTAACAACAGCCAACAACAGTATGGAAAATATGTGTCCTTTTTTAAATGAGCCATTAGACTGATGGGATTCAGTTTGACTGGTTGGAGTCCCCAAGACATTTCACATCACGCTTAACAAGGAAATGATCAAAAATGAGAGAGAACTTCTGATCCATGATGAAAAAAAAAAAAAAAAAAAAGCTTTGCCGGCTTCTCATCCATGCACGTGTAACATGTTTAAATACCTCATGTTTCAGACCACAAAAGGCTTGCCCAAGCTGGTGGCAAAATAATTACTTTAGGCAGGTTCTCCATGATTTGCACATGTGTAGCATAAACCTTCAAACTACCTCTTCACATCAAAATAGAAGTAGATTAAATCAGTTTGTGTCATGTTTTATATTCCACATATGCCTAGACTTATTTTTAGGCAACATACATTGTTTCTTTGAAAAAAATGTTATTGATATTTAAAAAAAAAAATGCTTGTGTTTGTCATATAATATTTGAATGAATTCCAAAAAGTTTCAAGATTAAGTAGTGTTACTGTTTGAAATAAATATTTATATTGTGTTGAACTGTCTTAATGTCCAAACGGAGATTTACAACAAATGTTCCTGTAATAATTGCCCTGAACAGTCTACGCTGACCCAGCTCAGTGAATTATATTTACCAAAGAAAAATCTGTTCCTGAAACTCCTCCCCTTTGTACTCACATGCACGTTCATCGTTATAAACCTTGTAACTAAAACTGACAAATTTGTGAGTTTTGAACAAAAAAAGCAATTTTAAAAAGTAGAAAATGTAAGAAATTATATCATAATGTAAACATTTGCATTTTATTTGTAAAGTCAAAACACCAAACTACTAAAATATTTTTCTTCCATACAAGACTTTTTAAGCACAACACTACAGACTACAATTTATTACAGACGTAATTGCTAAAGTTTTAAAACCGTAGAAGAGGCGTCAAAGTTGATAAGTTACTTCAGTTTGTTACTGACTGACTGCTGCTATCATGTTCTTCACGTGTCTCCTAGGTATGGGCCTCTCGCCTACAACCTCTCGATTTCTATGTGCCATTAAATGATGGTTGAGGTTCACCTTCTGCGTGAAGGTTTTCCCACATTTAACACAGCGGAACGGTCTCTCGCCCGTATGGATGCGCAGATGACACTTCAGATTGCCTTTCTGGGTAAACCCTTTCCCACATAAGCTGCACCTGTGGGGTTTCTCACCTGTGTGGACAACGTAGTGAATCCTCAGAGCTGATGGGTTGGCAAAGCTCTTCCCGCACAACTCGCACGACTTACTGATTCTGTGAGATGGCACTGGAGGCAGGCAGCTGTGTGAGTTTAACTTGTTCCTGTGTGGGAAGTGTTGCTTACAGATGCTGCAAAAGTTTGACTTGTGTGACTTCATGTGGTGTGTTAGAGTGCCCTTGTGAAAGAATGTCCTGTTACATATTTGACAAGTAAATCTCTCTCTGTTTTGATTTCTGGAAGTTTCTGTGTTACGCACATTAAAGTCATCGTGAGACTCTTTATCCACAGCAGAGTCTTTTTCTGTACTGTCTACTGGCATTGTTTGCTGCTCCTCGTGGCTGGGCCCAACTTCAGTAGTGTTCACTGCTGGCTCCTGCTGACTTTCCTGAACAAACTGAACATCATCATCATCGTTGTCATCCTCTTCGATTGGAATGATATGAGTGCTGAAAGCTTCTTCTGTATCATTGATGGATACCACCTGCACAGATGGTTCTTCAATACCACCCACCGATACAACCTGTTCCCCATCTTGATCAAAAGACAGACTGCAAGTGCTGCCATCGAACGTGTAACCAACAGAAAGTTGCTCTGATTCCTCAGCCACGCTGTCTTCATGTTCTGCTGCACAAAAGCAAAAATTCAAACACTGAAAAAGCTACTAAAGCTGCTACATCTGCAGGGTATATTCCCCTGGCTAAGTTCTTCTTCCCTCACTTACCTTCTGTGCTGAGCGTTTCTTGCTGGCAGCGACTGACAGCATCCCCCTCGTAGTCTTCCTCTTTGATCTCAGTCACAGTTATTTGGTCAGATAGTGCTGTCACAGACTACAAAACAGAAAACATCCGATCCTAAATTGTAGTTTAATACAGCAATATGTTTGTAACAGTAATGCTTTGTCAGTTGTAACTAATGATGAAATGATTAGCAGCAAATTTTGATATAAAACCAAAACAAAAAGATGCTGTGGAAGATGTGCATGTGTTTTGATTTTTTAATATCATAAATACGCCATATTATTCCAAATGAATTGTTTACCATTACTTTGTTTACATTTTATTATTAAACACATTTAAAATAAGGTCTGCTTTTCAATGTGCATAAGCAGAATGTGTGTACCCTGGTAATCAGTATTCTATATTAAACCATTTATATATGTTGCCTGTCTGGAAACTCTGTTATAAATTGCTCATAGGCATAAAGACAGCAAATACGTCATACCCGAGTCTAACTTGTTCTCACCTTATCAGGGGACTGTGGTGAGTCTGTGTATCTCTGCAGACTGTACGGGTCTCTGTCTTTCCATAGATTCATGCACCAATCTTTCCCAAAGATTCCCTCTATGGTGGGAGGCCCAGGCACTAAAGAAAGGTCAAACAATAAAAGTATGAAATAAACACACAACGAAATACAAAAGTGATGGCGATCACGAAATCAGATTTGCTTTTGCGAATAAATTCAGCTACCAGCAGCATCCTCGTCTCTGAAGCACACAGTTTGCACACCCACACTGCGATAACTTTTGCACAAACTAGGGGCGTCGCTTCTCACTATAGTCAGCTTGCACTCCAGGCTGTTTACTTTCTCTGCCAGGGCTGAATTTGCAAACAGGAGCCGAGACAGCTCCTGCCGCAGCTCAGCCGAGTCTTCGTCCACAAGTTTGCAGACCTGGCTCAAAGCAGACCTGGCCATCGTCTCCATGATGGACGAGAGCTGCGAGTGAAAAGAGCGGCGGCTCGCCATGGCTGCTGATTGTGGCTACGACACAAACAGCTCAGAGAAAGTATGCTTAAAATCCAACGTGCGATGTCGTTAGCTAGCAAAGAAAACGAAAACGCTCATTGGCTGAACACGTAACTAATCAAGCTAATCTGAGGTAACGACACACACAAAGCGGGACCCAAATAAATGTTGCAACTGTGACGTATTTCCGGTGGATGTAACCGGTCAGCTGCGTTGTATTAGAAAGCTTCCTGGTTTAGCAAATGAAAGCAGAAGCAGCTGACTGTCTCTTCATCAAATTAATTAAATGCAATACGTTTCCTCGCATATCGACGCAGATTTGAGCAGACCGGATCCGGGACCAACGCAGCTGCGAAAATGAACACGGAGAAAGACTTTTCGCCGTTGACGCCCAACATCGTCAGGGCTCTGAATGATAAACTGTACGAAAAGAGGAAAGTCGCAGCTCTAGAGATCGAGAAGCTGGTGCGGGAGTTTGTGGCTCAGAACAACGCCACTCAAATCAGACATGTGATCCAGATTTTAGCCTCGGAGTTTGCCCTCTCTCAACACCCGCACAGCCGGAAAGGGGGTCTCATTGGACTGGCAGCTTGCTCCATCGCCCTCGGAAAAGAGTCGGGTCTGTATCTGAAGGAGCTCATTGAGCCTGTACTCACGTGTTTCAATGACTCAGACAGCCGCTTGCGCTACTACGCCTGTGAGGCCCTCTATAACATAGTCAAAGTGGCTAGGGGAGCTGTGCTGCCCCACTTCAACCTGCTTTTTGATGGTCTCAGCAAACTTGCAGCAGATCCTGACCCAAATGTAAAAAGCGGATCTGAACTCCTTGATAGACTACTGAAAGACATTGTCACCGAAAGCAACAGTTTTGACTTAGTGGCATTTGTTCCACTGTTGAGAGAGAGAATCTACTCCAACAATCAGTATGCCAGGCAGTTTATAATTTCTTGGATTCATGTTCTGGAGTCTGTGCCAGACATCCACCTGTTAGACTATCTCCCTGAGATCTTGGATGGGCTCTTCCAGATCATGGGGGACAATAGCAAAGAGATTAGAAAGACCTGCGAGGTGGTGCTTGGAGAGTTTCTAAAGGAGATTAAGAAGATTCCCTCTACTGTGAAGTTTGCTGAGATGGCCAACATATTGGTTATCCACTGCCAGGCTGCAGATGAGACCAAATTAACAAATGATCTGATCCAGCTGACAGCTATGACATGGATGAGGGAGTTCATCCAGCTTGCGGGCAGAGTGATGCTTCCGTACTCTTCTGGCATCCTGACTGCAGTGCTGCCTTGCCTTTCCTATGATGACAGAAAGAAGAATACTAAAGAAGCTGCTAGTGCTTGTAATTACAGTCTAATGAAACTGGTCACTCCCGAGGATGATGAGGAAGAGGAGGAGGAAAGGCGTGAAAGCACAGGGTCACCATCTAAGGAAAATGACAAGCCCAAAACAGAGACAGACAGCAATGATATGCTGAATGCATCCCAGGAGTCTGTTGGTTTCAGCAATATCAGTTTCTTCACTCCAGCAAGTGCTGATAGGCCTCAGGTAACTCTGGACCTGGATGGCATTGTTCAGGTGTTGGACCGCCACCTTCATGACTCCTCCACTGGCATGATGACCCGCATAGCTGTGCTTAAATGGCTTTATCACCTCTACATCAAGACACCACGCAAAATGTTCCGCCACACAGACAGTCTCTTTCCCATGCTCCTGAAAACTCTGTCCGATGAGTCCGATGAGGTCATACTGAAAGATCTGGAGGTCTTAGCTGAGATAGCATCATCCCCTGCTGGCCAAACAGACCAAAATTTGTCCTGTGACAACGCTGACAATAAAGTGGTGCTCAAGGTACCAGAGAGTGTGAAGCCTGCACAGCAGTCCAGCACAGGATCCAAGGGGGTGGACTCATCCCCCTCCACTCCCAGTATGAACTCTTATTTTTACAAGTTCATGATCAACCTGCTCAAGCGTTTCAGTCTGGAGAGAAAGCTTTTGGAGAACAGAGGAGCTTTCATCATCAGACAGTTGTGTCTGTTGCTTCATGCAGAGAACATCTTCCACTCCATGGCTGACATCCTGTTGAAGGAGGAGGACCTTAAATTTGCGTCCACCATGGTTCAGACACTCAACACTATCCTGCTCACCTCAGCTGAGCTCTTTGAGTTGCGCAACCAGCTGAAAGACCTGCGCACTCAGGAGAGCTGTGCTTTGTTTTGCTGCCTGTATCGTTCCTGGTGCCACAACCCTGTGGCGACTGTCTCACTTTGTTTCCTCACGCAGAACTACAAGCATGCCTATGATTTGATCCAAAAGTTTGGAAATCTCGAGGTTACAGTTGACTTCCTGATGGAGGTCGACAAGCTTGTACAGCTTATAGAAAGCCCCATTTTTACATACTTGCGTCTGCAGCTCCTCGATGTGGAGAACAACCCATACCTGATAAAGGCACTGTACGGTCTGCTGATGCTGCTGCCTCAGAGCCAGGCCTTTCAACTGCTCTCCCACCGCTTGAGTTGTGTTCCCAATCCAGAGCTCATGAGGACTGTAGATGAATCCAAGTATATGGACTCTAAACAGCACGTGGCTTCCAGACGTGCCTCTCACACTCAGGTGGATTACAGTGAGCTGCTCCAGCATTTTGAACGTGTCCAGAGCAAACACCTTGAGGTACGACACCAGCGCTCTGGGCGTTCCTCTGATCACCATGACAGGAAGCTGATGTGAAGTTATTATACCATAGTAGGATGAGATTAAAAAAACAAATATCAAGGAGTGAAATAATAATATGGTTGTAAGATGAGAACTGTTACTGAAGCCAAATAGTATAACAATAGTAAGTCAAATTGTAAGTGTTTGCTAATGAAATACTAGGTAAAAATAAATCAAATAATCAGAATATGTATTTAATACAGCACACTACAAGGCAAATTAATAGTTAATTTCTTCTGTGTAAATTTAGTATGGAAAATGTACATAGTTGCTCATAACTCATCTAATATTGGTCATATTAGGCAATATCTTGAGTTCCCATTATACCCTGTCAGTTTGTTTTTCTTTTTAAAGGTAAATTAAATATTCGCAATGTTAAACTGACAATCATTTACTTTAATCATTTATTCTAGAGTTAAATGGTGCACAAGTAATTCACCATGTAATTAAATTTCCATGTGAGCCACTGTATTTCTGTGGTATACTTGGTTTAGTAGTACTACTAGAGTTTATGTTCAGTTTGGCCTTAACCTCACTTCAGCCAGAAAAGAAATCTTTTTAAGATTGACTGCGCTAAAGTAAGACTTCAAACTTGAAGGAGCTGATGAATGGTCTATGCTGTTGTTTTGTTTCACAACAACTTACTTACACACTTTGAGCATTTAATTCTTTTGCTTTTTTTTTGTACAGTGTCTGTTCTGCTTACTCATCAATGCTCTTTTGTCTTTGCACATTTGTCATTCCAATGTGAAAATGATTAAAGTGGACCATGTGATTCGAAACATTTCAGTGTTGTTTTTAAAATGTCTTAAAATAACAAATAATTACTATATTGTTAATAGTCAGACATTTTCTTTTAGAAAGTTAAGCCAACTTTTGCACCATATTTTCAGTATTTAAATTATGTTTGAAGAGAAGGCGTTCTCAGTTTTTGTCACATTGGGACACTGACTGGGAGTTATTCTGTCATAATAGGCTGTTAATAGTAAAAAAAAACCAACAACAACAACAAAAATCCCCTCTCGCCCCTGCTGGCGGTCAGTCCTTCAAGATCATGTCCTCTACCAGAGGCCTGGGAGCTTGAGGGTCTCTTAGCTGTTCCTAGGACTGCTCTCTTCTTAACAGAGATCTTAGATGTTGTTCCTGGGATCTGTCATATAAAACAGAAAATCCTTCTTTTTTGTTTTGTGTCAAAGAATTTATATGTGAATTTATAAACAGCCCAGTGTTAACATTACATTACATAATATTACATATATTACATACTTGTTACTATCATTATAAGTATTATTATTGCTATTACTATTACAATTATTATTTTAGACTTGGTTAATTGCTTTCCTCACTGTTTTTCTATTCTGTTTTAGGCCTGTAAGTGTATTGTTAATACCAAACCTTTTCTAGGATCTTACTTACATAAGGAATTCCTTAATTATTCCCAATGTTAATTAATTCTCCTACCAGAAAATGTATTTTAGTGCTGATCTTTGTACTTGAAAGAGGGAGTGACAGGATACACCCTGGACAGGTTACCAATCTATTGCAGGGGCACCTAAAAACAGTTTTCACTTAATCAATTATAATCATCATGGCTCATACTTTGTCTTTTTTCATCACATACATACAAGAGGAATATTTTCACTTGTGTTCTTTAAATTTTACATTAGCCTAGCTTGAAACCTTCCTTTCATATGTGTTAATTTGTGGTGAAACTAAAGGCTCTCTCCCACTCTATTTGGCTACAAGGGGATACTTATTTGTATGTAATACATGCACAGTGATACAGATCTTTTTGGTACTGAGTTAAATTTCCAGATGGTGGATGATTGCTGCTGCAATGTATGTGGAAAAGCCTTCTTGACTAAAAGTGTCCTCTCTATTTTAAAGACTCGACTTCACACATCCATAGTGGCAAGCACATGGTGACAGATTTTCCCCCCACTCTATGTAGCTGATCAGGAGTGAACTGTAATACCTTCAAACCTCATCATGTGACTGAACACATAAATCCACAGAGCAAAGCAGCAATTATGTGTTTTCCTAATTATTTTGATCTCATCCATTTAGAAACCATTTACAAGTGAGTATCACTGTAAACAGCTGAAACATGATTACAGAGCAAACTCTCACATGACTGTAGTGTTTATATATATGCAGTATGTGTGTGTTTAGGTTTGTTGGCTCTTGTGTTGCTATTAGTGTCTGAACTGCTACCCTGGCTCTGGCATGAGCACAAATCAAATTTTCACTTTGGCATCTCAACAAGAAGGCAGGCGGCTAAAAATAAAATTAACCCACTTTATTTAATGTTCATGACCAAATTAATCTCAAAGTTCACACGGTTTGCTTAGATGTGTTAGGAAGCTTTTTAGGCAAAGGTGGACATAAAAAAGAAGCAACATCTTTTTCACTCCATCACTAATATAATAATTGGACTACAAATTCCTAAGAAATCCCTGTGCCGTTTTCCCATCAACACACTCAACCTAATTTGGGGTGGGTTGATTGTTCTAATAGGAAACAGGTCAGCTTGCTTTTATAGATGTTTAAAATGGACAAATCCACCGTCATGACCACCATGTGACTGTTTGCACACCTTTTTTGAAATATAAGGACTACCATAAGGGATATGGAAAAATGATGTGTCACTTCCTAAAAGCCTCATGTCCAAAGCTAAACTTAACAGAGAAAAAATGTTCCAGTGTTGATGACTTCTTTCTATTTATACTCCCACCCTGAGTCTTATTTTGGACATTGTTTCTTAGTCACCTCTTTTATTACACACAGACTTCAGAAACTTCTCAAATAACTAGAGGCGATAATAACATAAGTGTAATGAGAAGATCACCGAGGGTGCAGCTACTCTATCATCACTATTCTCCCTTCTGTCATCCCTGGGATTATATTATTTGTGCACATCTGAATAGATAAAATCTCTTTGATAAAGCGATGTTTTTTTTCTCAGAGGTGGTGTTTATTTGAGAAAGCGCAATCTGCATGCACAACACAACACAGCATGCCTGTGTGAGCTGAGATATTAACACTTATTTCTGAGGCTAAGAAGTAGCCGTCCAGCACATGGGAGTGGCTTTGGATCCTGTCACATCATCAAAGCTCTGTGTAGAAGAATGGCCACCAGACGTGTTCATACTGAGGATGACCTTTCCTGCCCAGTGTGTGGACATATTCTAAGTCAGCCTGTGGTGCTCACTTGCAGACACAAATTCTGTAAAGCCTGTCTGAAAGACAGCTGGGACACACAAGACAGTGGGGATTCACATTCACACTACTGTCCTCTTTGCTGGCGCCGTTCCTCTATGGATCAAATAGTCGTGAGCACTGTGCTCGAGAAGGCCTGTGAATCCTTCAAGAAGGACAGAAGCAAGAATGACCCAGAGGCTTGCAAAGAGCATGGAGAAAAGCTCACACTCTTCTGTGTGGAAGACTTAGAGCCAATTTGTGGTCTATGTGGGAAAGCAGCTGCACACTCTGGGCACCGGCTTTATGCCATCGGGGAAGGTGCCCATGACTGCAAGGTAAGCATGTTAAGGTCACAGGGATACTCAGACCATTTACTTTTTGCAAACATAAGTTGCATGGTTTAATTAGATCTCCTTATCTTAAACATAAATAAATTTGCACAAAACAATCTCTATCTGCAAATGACGCAATGGATAATGAAAAAAATGTTTGTTGATGTATCAGCCACAGTGTTTGCAAGGTAAATGACAAGTCAATGACTACAACCTAAGATTAACAATAAGGTTAAGCCTGTGTAATTAAGGATATGTTGACAGTCCTGAATAGTCTGAGAGAAAATATTTCAGAAGTCAGCCTCAAAGACTGTTTATCATTTTATAAACAGGTGATGCATCATGTTGTACCTCAACTGTATTTTAATTGAAATCTTGTCAAAAAAAAAGTTTTTTCATTACTTTTGACTTTACTCTTCTGAACTTCTTTTGTATTTCTCATAGTCTGATATGCTGATACAATATGTGTGAAGCTTTTTTTCTGACAGTGTTCATTAACATTCTAATAATAGATTTATATATTTGGTTTACTGTTGCTATTGCTGTGCGAAAAGAACTGAAACTTGACTCCACGGTTTCTCTGACGCCACATTAACTCTGCTCATGCCTTCTTCTGCCTGGTCTCAAGACCAGTAAACATTTAATACTTATCTGGAAAATAAAACTACAGGAGCCTATATTATACTTCTGTTTGGATGCTTGATATTGTTTGTGTCACCAGATAAAAAGATATTTGTCTCTTAAAGCCAATGCTGATGTAATGTGCAGCTTTGCACTGACATGGAATGCTGCCATGAAGGGTATGCAGCAGCTGAAAGCCCCGCATTGTGCTGGCAGATTGGCCACCTGCCAGAGTGACCTTGTTTTAAAGAGTTGATGGCCTGTCTTTTTTTTTTTTTAAAGGAGGAACTAAAGAGTGCACTCTTACCATTGAAAGAGAAATTACAGCTGTACAAGAAGACAAAAATGGTCTGTGAGGAAATGGCAGAACATGCCAAGGTACTGTCGGTTCCATCAGTTCCAAATGTTGCTTTGGACTTCAAAAAGAGCCAAGGTGCGGAAGCAATGATTACTCATCAATCATGTGTCTTTCCAGAACCAAGCTGAACAGACTGAAACACAGATCAAAGAGGAATTTGAAGCCCTTCACCGTTTCCTTAAAGAGCAGGAGGCTGCCAGACTTTCTGATTTAAAGGCTGAGGAGGATCAGAAGAACTTAATGATTAACCAGACGATTGAAGAGATCAACAGTGAAATGGCATCTCTTTCCAACACCATCAAATTAGTTGAACAGGAGATGTCAACTCAAGATATCCCATTTCTTAAGGTAGACCAGATCAATTAGAACAGCAAGCTGACTGTAATGTTTTTATATATTTGAAAGTATCATTTGATAAATGATCCTCTTTATTTTTACTTTCAGAAATACAAGGAAACAATAAGGAGGTAAGTGCTACCACATCCACTTCAGCTTATTAACAATATTCACAAATTAACTGCTCGAGTATCTTTTCAGAACCTGGCAAAGTTCTCCCGATCCACAAATGGTATCTAGTGCTCTGATTGATGTGGCCAAGCACTTGGGCTCTCTGAAATATAAAGTGTGGGAGAAGATGAAGAGGATAGTCAAATACAGTGAGTTTCACACACAGAATTTGTTTGCCAGTTTTACTGTCATGCTTTTATGCCAATCACAGCACCAACTTCTTACTTATTTCCCCAAGCTCCTGTGATTCTGGATCCGAACACAGCAGCTAGCTGCTTCATCATCTCCGAGGATCTCGCAGTTGTGCAGAACTCTACCCAGATTTTCAAGCTCCCAGACAACCCAGAACGTTTTGACGTCAGTGCTGAGATGCTGGCCGCTGAGGGCTATTCCTCTGGACGCCATAGTTGGGATGTAGAGGTGAATGACAACACCTACTGGGTGGTCGGGGTAGCCAGTGAGTCAATCAACAGGAAGGGGAAACACATTCTAACACCAGCAGAGGGATTCTGGACTATAAGGTTTCGCAATGGAGAGCATAAAGCCTGCACAGCACCGTGGGAGCCGCTCAACATGACCAAGAAGCCGGATGTGATAAGAGTGGTTTTAGACATGGACAGAGGCAAGGTGACCTTTTACGACCCTAGACAGAGAACACCCCTCTACACCTTCACAGATGTTGTCACGCCTAGAGCCTTTCCTTACTTTTGCACTGCTTGCAAAGAGCATCCACTGAAAATTCTACCCTCACGGATATCCTTATCAACAGAACAGTAAATCAACTTGAAGACATTATGAAATTGTTCTGTAAACTCTGAGGCTCTTCATAATGATCCAGGTTACAGTAGGATATTAAAGTAACCTTTAATTGCTTTAAACAGACAGTTTAAAATCTTTCATTTGAGTTAAAAAAATTTCCAACAGATCCATGATTGTGAATATCTTCCCAAGCTTTACAACTACATCTTACAACAGTAATGAGATTTTTTACACAATAACAGTTACTATATGTGACCTAGTATCGTATGATGAAAATATCACTTCTGTGATTTCGACACACAGTTAAGCTCATATTAAAAAAAAAGTCATTAAATACAGATCTTAGTTTCTTAGTTTCATAAAAGGCACATAAAACAGCAATGCTGGCATATTTGTAAACAAGTGTCCTCAGAAGTTCAGATTTGACAAGTGGGATTAGTTTCCCATTGCAATAAACATGTCAAAGATAAAAATGTCAAGGGTGGGTGTTCAAGCTAGTAGCCACATACACTGCATGTTGAACTCTGGTCTCTTAGCCTCATTCATACACACAGCAATAACACAAAACTATTGTTTAAACCTATACAGAATTAATCTTGCAGCACAGTTTATAAACAGGTACATACCATGTAACAAAGTTTAACCTGACTACCCTTTTTTCCTACTCACATTAATGTAAGATTTCTACTCCACTCTATGTGCGGTGATGCTCAGATTTTAAAAATGGACAAAGATGCTATTAAAGGGAATAAATGCCCACACATCATGTTCTGGTGTGTTACTTATACAGTGTTAAAACATCATCTGTTACAGTACTCTCTCCATGTCGGAAGCCCGCTCAGTCTCTTCCCTGCAACTGTGGTACATCAAGGCTGAGTGATGCACACACTCCTATATCTATATATTACTCATTCTCTGAAAAGTAGCTGTTTAAGTAAGGGTCCCTGACTGCCCTGCTAAAGCCTCCAGATCATAAAGACATTCTTCCCTCGACTATAGCGTTGTATAGCTCCTCATTCATGGCCTCGTAACGTGCACCTCTGGTGTTTAAAAAGTAGATCTTGTCATTCGTGAGTCGTGGGTCGAATCCCTCCCTCTGCAGCCTGGTTTTCTGGATTTTAAATGTACCTATACAGAAATATTGATACACACAGATTATAATTTGTTTTCATATGTAGTCATCAGTGGTAGCATAAAACTAAAGGAGCATTTTACCAGTGGTGTCTACATGTGGGGAGATTCTCAGGAACACAGGGCGAGCATACGGAGGAAGAACTCGTTGGATATCCTGCAAGAAATTGCTGCAGTCAAAACTCCCCGTGGCATCTGCAATGGCAGCCATGCCTGCCTTACCTTCCACACCTGGAGTTAAGCACAGAAATAAATAGTTGTAGTATTGAGTTCTTTTAAAATCACTAAACAATAAAGGGGAACTACATAGTCCCAATGCAATGCTAAAGGCAGTTAAGTACATGAACCATTACCTGCCACTGCCACACCATACACTGCAACATCAGTTTGACCCAGAAGATTGCTTAGTATACCCTCAACCTCAGTGGTGGAGACGTTTTCCCCTCGCCAGCGGAAGGTGTCCCCACTGCGATCCCGGAAGTACATGTAGCCCAGCTCATCCATCACTAACACGTCACCTGGGGTGGAGGTAAAGCAAAGTACCTGTGCGGTTTTTACAGCTATTAATCACTGACATGAGTTATTTACACTTCCAAGTTTTGTTTGAATAACAATTACCTTGAACACTTGAAAAACACAAGTTTAATGTAGCAAATTTTAAAAATGTGATGTGCAAGCTATGCAAGCATAAACAATGACAGGCAGAAAAATGGGTGAAGCTCCCACTACATCGATAATCAGGTGTAGCAAGGTGGATGTCACAGTAAAAGTTTATATATAAACTCTGAAAACAAAACTTTGTGCGAGACATCATTATCAACTTGATCATATGGTAATTTGCTGATTTTGCCAGGTAACAGGGAGAAATGACTCCAGGTGATCTGAATGATCTGAATGAACTTAATCTATTTCCTGCCAAGTCGACTGAACTGCAGTAGACTTCATGAATGTTTGTTTAGAAAAGACGAGGGACAATAATTTCTTTATAGGTGCATCAAACAAAAATTATTCCCAACCTGATAAATAAGCAGAATCATTTTTCTTGAAGACATTGTGAGCGATCTTCTTCTTTGTAGCATCCTGGTTAGCATAGCCATCAAAACGCCTTAATGGGTCTTGTTGGTTGATGCGGCCTACCAGAAGGCCTGGTTCCCCTGCAAGGCATGGAGGACTATAATTTAGCACTCTAAGAAGACCAGCATAGGTCAAAGACTCCCAAAACCCTTCAAGTTGTAACTACTGTATAGATGTTCAGTACCAGGACGGCAAGGCACACAGAACCCACGGCTGTCCCGAACAAGTTCCATAGTGTCTTCATCAACCCTCACCAGACGGATGGGGTACACATTGGGAAGAATACGGCTGTTGAATCCACAGGCTCCCACCTGGCAGGATAGAATTAGCCAAACTCTGATCCAATTAACATTGTAATAGTGAGGACATGCATGTCAAGTTACATGGTAGTTGCTGACCTTGCCATCCATGTTAGCAATGCTGCAGTTGCACTCGGTGGCCCCATAGAACTCGCCAATCTGCGCCACCCCAAAACGCTCCATGAAGGCTTCCCAAACACTGGGGCGCAATCCATTTCCCACAGCAAGCCGTACTTTGTGTTGCTTCTCAGCTGGCCGCACGGGCTGAGACAAGAGGTAGCGGCAGATTTCCCCAATATACTGCACCACCTACAAGCCGAGGGAAGAAAAAAAAAAAATCTTATTGTTCAAAACCTCATGGTTTATGAATAACTTCAAAAAAACTATTATAAATGCCATACTAATGAAATCAATAGGTGCTTACAGTGCAGTTGTACTTAATACAATCTTCCCAGAAGCGGCTGGCAGAGAATTTTTTCTTCACTACAACAGTGAGGCCGTGGATCAGACACTGGCCAACTCCAATAATGTTTCCTGGAAAGAGAAGAAAACTTGATCAAACCTTGAAGGTGAAACTGTAGTCATTAAAAATCTGTAGACTAGCACCACATACCTGCTGAGTGATAGAGAGGCAGGCAGTCATAGACAATGTCATCAGAGCGCATGCGAAAGGCAAAATACCCAAAAGCAGCAATTCTGTAATAGCTGTCAAAGAAAACAGAGATTCCCAGATAAACATTAAATGTATTAACTTTGAAGAAAGGTGATTTTTTTTTCTTTTGGTAGTGATTCTTCAAGAAAACATACCGACTGTGAACCACAATGGCAGCCTTGGGCAATCCTGTGGTCCCCGAGGTGTAAATATAAAATAGGCGGTCTGCAAAACAATAGAATATAGCATAAAAATGCACCCTGCAAATTTACATAGTGTTTTATTTACTGCTGGGATGGCATTTTGGAAACCAATGCATTAAAGAACTGAAAATGCAGACATCGTTTCTACTTTGCTTAATATTTCCCTTTGCAATTTCATCTGAACTGTTATGTAAGGTATATCTGAAGCTCACACCTTTAATACTGGCTTATATGTTAATTCATCTAAGACAGATTTACCACTGGGCTAGGAAATGGTTTATTAATATCCAGACTGGACAGTGCAAGCAAGTCACTCTTATCTGCTCCAGACAGCTGTCTAAGAAAAATAAATGCAACTGTCATAAAATGACTCGCATTATTAGGCAAGTATTTTCCTTATCAGGCTTGAGATATATAATTACTGGAAAGTAATTTTAGTTTTGAAATAGCAGTGTGAGAAAAATGAATTACTATGGCGCATACACTTTGGGAATTCCGAATCAACCAAGAACCAAAGGTTAACAGCTACACACACTGTAAGGAAATTGTTTAAGAAGGCATCTGAAATGGAGTCACTCATTAACATACAGATTAAGTGTCAGAGTGAGAGCTGAGTTTAGTGAGATACTCACCATTCATTCCTTTAGGGGGAACACAAGGCGAAGGGGAATGTTTAGGTGCAGCAGCTAAAATAGGGTCCAGAGGTTGAGCAGCAAGACAGGCTAACTGTTCTGCACTGAGGTCTCCTGTACAAAATCGTACCATGGACTGGCTCATGGTGGAACTGATGTCCAACATAGCTGGCATTCAGGAAGAAACATAGTTAGATATAAAAAGGGGATATAAGTCAGCTCAGTTCAGACTCTCTAGATTGTATGTGTGTGATCATAAAGTTGTCCAACACCATTAGATGATTTTAATTCAGCTAGTGCTCTTCAAGGTCATAACCTTGGGTAGTAATTCACCACAATCTGCTATTATTAGATCACTTCTGAACACTTATGTTTTGATCACTTGGTCTTCTGGGATTCTCATTCGCCCTTTAACTTGAATTCCACTTTGGTAAAGGGGAAAGTTGCAGGGAATTTAATCACATACTTGTGTATGTACAGCCAAAAATTCCTGGCATTTGCCAGTTTGACACAGTTGCTGATGTTTTCTCTCCGTGCAAGTTTGAGATTCATGGGATCCATGCCACTTGTAAATGATCAGAATAGGACCTCCACTAAGTGATTTAAAAATAGCACTGGAAACTAAAGAGCTCAAGGTCGCACAATTGAAGGAGAGATCAGCCAAATTCATATCAGGTATTGTCTCTGGCTTTTAAAAGTTGTATTTAAACTGCGTTAACTAGCTTCACCAAGAATTTCACTGGCAGCATGGATGCCAACAACAGGTCCAACTCATCTTACATTTCATAGGCCCTGTCATTATTATTGTTTGTTTTACAGCAGGCTGAGGGTCGCAGATGCGGATACTGCCAATATTGTTGTGACGGTGCTGGACTCCCTTGTTGTCAGAGAGGCGGATGTTGTCCAAGATAAGGACAATTCTGGACAATACCCTCCACCCACTCCATGAGTGCCCAGTCACAGGAGCACGTTCAGTGAGAGACTGAGATTACCTAAATGCACCACTGAACCACACAGGAAATCATTCCTGCCTGAGGCTCTCTCTCGGTACAATTTCTCCATCTAATGCACAGTACACAGTGCAATAGTTAAAGCCTTAATATTTGCATATGCTCTACAGTGACAATAACAAAATAAAGTTTTACAGTTTAAAGTTTAGAGTACAGTGTCACTCATATATTTAATCTCTGTAATATTCTGGATATTTATAATTGGGCTATTTCTTATACTTTGTAACTTTGTAATATTTTATATTAGTTCAGTCTGTTACTGTTCTTATTGTCTTGGAGCAACTGTAACTACATCATTTCCTTAGGGATTAATAACATATTCTAAAACAGATTGAGTGTTAACAATGACACCACCTAAGATGACCATCTACTATACCGTTACAGATATCAAGCAAGGAATCTGTAGCTGAGACTAGCTGTATTGTGGGTGCAAACATAACACCTGTCCCTTGCTGACAGTATAATACTGCATCACAGATTTATACAAACAGCTCCATTTATACAAAATTAAAACAAATACTCATTTTATGATCAGCTCTCTCTACATCATCTCTACATTCTTACCATCCGCCAGCTCAGCTCCGAACACAATCGCCCGTGACTCTGATACCCCGATACAGTGCAGAAGAGGATCACAGCGGAGACTAAAGTTGATGAGTGCAGCTTCCACTCCAACTTTGGCCAAACCCAGCCAAAGTGCCACCTGTAATGGCCTACTTTCCATGAAAAGGGCCACAACATCTCCGGAGACCCATCCTTGACCTCTCGCCCAATGGGCGACTCCATTTGATATCTCATCCAGCTGGGTGAAGGTCCACATTTCTCCCGTGGCCTCATAGATGAGAGCTGGTTTATTTGGGTGGAGTTTCACTGTCTGGGCGAAAATGGAAGGAATATTGCTTCCATGGTGCATGTAGCGCCATAAGGCCAGCTTCACTCTCATGAGCACATACAAGCCACTGGGGAGTGTGACAAGAAAAATCAGGTCTAAGCACAAAGATGTATACAGATATACACGCAAATGAGTCCCAACTTGATGTAGATGTCGTTAACTTACTTGAGGTCTCTCTTGGCCGTGCGTGCTGCAATGTAGAAGTATTTCCAGCTGCTTGTGCCTAGATATACCCCAAGACCTGCTGCCAGACTCCAGGGCCAGGACACCCCGAAGAGACGACACAGTCCCATGGACCCCAGAGAGGCTGAAACACTCGCTGCATTGTGCATTCTTGTCACAGTATAAAAGGAGAAAGACGAAGCGTTTAGCAGAAAGAACTGGCTTGAGCTAAAGCCTACATGAGTTCCACTCTGGAGGCTTAAAGTACTACAGTTGCAGGTCAGTACACACGAGAAACTTTTGCAGGTTGTAACTAACGCATTACTCCACTGAACGGAGATTACGTTTTTAAAGGAAATTCAGCTCAAATTTAAGCATCGTGTGTGAACAAGCGGCATTTAAAGAACCACTGTTTACTCACAAACTTTAAACGCATAACTTACCTACAGGTCAATTAGACAGAAGCACTGTCACCTTTCACCCGATAACCTCGCAGGTCGGCCCGCCTTATTATTTAGAAAACCAGCGGTATTTCAAATCGTCCTTCCGTTTGTTGGGAGCGTCGAGAAAGTCCCCAATGAAGCGTTTTCAGGAAAATCCGTATTATTTTTTTTCCAAGTCTTAGCACACTTTTACTTCTTACAGCGCAGTTGTGCTCAAGTATTTATTAGTTTATTCAAAGTACATCTATAAATATGTCAAACATACGTTAGCGAGTCCAGTCACGTGTCCTCTACGAGCCTGCGATTATAATTTGTGCCCAAGTGGCACAAATGTGAATGAGAACAGTTAAACTCCAGCTGAATGTGGCTATTTTCTGTACTCCATATTGAACAGAGTCGCTGCCACAGAAGCACCACCCACCACGGGCGTTAACCTTCTACTGCAGGTCCGCTATTTGTTAAACTCACTGCTTGTCAAGCTTTTCTCAATTTTGATTGGCCAAAACTAATACCGCCCCATTGGCCAATCTGCAAGTAGCTGCTATTGATGACAGAACCGGTACAGACTACTAAATGTTGTGAAATGTAGTTCAAGTCCGCCTCCATCTCTTATTCACTAACTGCTTGTGTAAATAAGCTCTTGGTTTGTTAATAAATAGAAAGTATCTATGTTCTCTATACAAAAAGTCCATGAGTAATATAGTTAATGCAAATAGTGGAACTATGTTCTTGTCAGGGTCCATCTCTGTCCACAAACTCTGAAGAGCACTGTCTTCCTCAGTAAGATGTAAACCCAGGGGTCTAAGATCTGATTCCAGGAGGCTATACGTAAAGCCACATAGATGAGCTTTTGAGCTGATGTTCCAGGGCTTTGCTTGAGCTGCATCAGAAGAATTTGGATCTAAAATGTAGGAGAAAAATGAGAGAAAACAATTATGATGTGTTATTTATTCTTTGTCCCTTTTTATTAATCAGATCTAATATTAAAATAAATCATATCTAAATTATTGTAGAAAAAAAGTCTTCAGAATAACAAAAGCAGCACTCACAAGGAAGGGGCTCCAGCAGACACAGGAAACAACAGTGATGACTACCAGTTGCGCCATTACCTCTATATCCAATGAAAAAAACAGCGAAGAAGATGATGTACGTGATTCATGACGACCAAAGCGGGTTGTGTGGTTTGTTTGACCATTGGGGGTCTTCATTCTGGCATGCACCAATGAGGCAACACTCATTATGTTGCTGAACAGGGAAAGGGTGAGCGCAGTGAGGCCCAGACATGAGAAAATCAAAGCCAGGTAAGTGTCAGCTGCAAAACATGGAGAAGTAACTCTCAAAAAACACCAGGTGCATGGATATTGGATAGTATAAGTCCCTACTTTGAGTAAAGGCAGAATTGCCAGAACAAGTGCAAGAGCGGAAAGGAATAACACCACCCGTACCACATGAGCCACAGTAATCATATTAAAACGACAAAATGGCTTAGTGATGGCCACACAGCGCTCCACTGCCATAACACAACCGAACAGCAAAGGGCACAGGCCAAAAAACACCATATTTGTTCCAAAGACATCACATAGTTTCATAGTATACTGATGATTCATGTGGAGATACAGTGCAAAGGAACCTAGGATCACATGACCTCCGAGGTCAGCCAAAAGCAAAGCCACTGTTAGAAGTAGGAATGGTGCTTTGGACTGGCGGCAGAATCTACCACGAGACTTAGCCAGGATGCTCAGTGCAGCAAGGTTGGAGATGGTGCCGAATAACATTGTGAAGCAGGATATTGCTAAGCCTGAATTGCTCATGGGAGGTGGGACGCTACTATTCGGCTGGCCACATGTCTGATTCAGATGGCAAGTTGTCATCATTTCCATTGATACCTACAAAAAGAAAAATTATGAAAAAGTTTAAAAGAACATGCATTAGTTAAAGTCTACAATTTTTTAGCTAATTTCAACCTGTTTTGCCATCTAGATATCTCAAGTAAATCGCAGACAACAACACATCAGAGAAGTTAAAAACAAACAAACAAAAACTCAGTAGATACATGCTTTACTGGGCAGCTCAAAGTAATAATAAGTGGTATGTTTCTGACAAATGGGATTTAAAGAGCGTTTAGATGAGCCTCTATTCCTTGGCAAGAATGAAACACAGTAGATAAAACCCTGCTTTTATTCCTAATGAATGATGTAGACTAATAATGCTTAAAACATGCCTCAAATAGGGTCATGCAACAGGCTTGATTGAAGTACAGGAGCAAATCTATACTAGAGCGGCTGAAAAAGAAAACAAAACAGAGTGCTGCAATGCCCCAGTCAAAATTCAGACCTCAACTCCTCTAAGAGAGCTTTGCATAAATGAACTGAAGCAACACTGTAAAGGAGAGTGTTTATTTCTTTTTTTAAAGAAATTTCTTGCCAAGATCTCCCCACAATCACGTTTTGCTTAAATTATTTCAGTAGAGGGGAATGTATCTAAACGTATAGTATTATTTCTATGTAGTAAATTGCCATTAACTTACCTTCAGACTCCTTTGATGAACACTCAAAAGGAATGAAGGATGATGAATGTGCCTCTTGATAACACAGATGCCTCATGTACCAAATCACAGTATGATCACAGTTGCCTACGGTTATTTACTTTCATTCCCCTCCCCTAATTTTTTTTCTTGTCCTCTGAAAGCTCCTCTTCCTGCCTGGTCTACCTTTCTCTTTCTCTATCTGCAGACAGGTTTCTCTGCATACTATTCTTTCCCGTCTGAACATGTCCTCTAATCTACTCGTAAGAGATGCTCATTTGGAACAGAGTAGAGCTCAAAAAATGTTAGTCCTCACTAACATTTTCTTCCTCAAATTCCAGCATTTATACACCAGACAAAAATCATCAAAAGAGTTTGAAAGAGTAGATGATAATTAGATACTTAGATGCACCATCACATGCTAAACAACATCCTAACAGGTATCTCACATATTAAAAATTATATTATTGAAAAAGTATTTTAGACATGTATTTAAACATTTTCTAAACAAGAAATTTGCAATGATAACTTAAACAGCATTATTCATAAACCTATGTGTAGACTTCAGAGTTGTTCAGAGTTGTTATCTGTGATCTTACGTAAACAGGAAGGAAGTGGAGACAGTCTCCCATTTCCTCTCTGAGTATAACTATTTCAGTCTTTGAAGTTGAACCCTCAGATCTAAGAAACATAAGGGGAAAGATGGAAAATGTCATTGAATGGAAGCGGAATTATTTATTTTATTTCTGCTAAACGACTAAAGAAAAATAGAACTCTTTATCCTTCCTCTGTTTTTATTTTCCAGATAAAATAAAATGAATGAAGTCGGAAATGTCAATACACAAAGGCCTAAAATATTACAGAGAATATGTATTCAGTTTAAAGCTTCTGAAAATGTAAAACAGAAAAACATTAAAATACAATTTTGACTAATTTAAAGACATGTCAGAAGGTGCTTCTGGAGAAAATTGTGGATGCCACAAAAAGCATTGTTATGTTACCCTGTGTGGAGCTCTGCTTTATCTGTTTAATCTCTTCAAGCTTCTTTTGAAAAATAAATAAACAGAAATGAAATTGAAAGGAAATTGATGTAACAAGCTTTGTGTAAAGTCATGTTACCAAGAAAGTTTGAGTGCTGTGTAAAACGCAACACACGCAGACACAAACACACACGATGTGAAATAAAAGTTTTGAAAATTGAATATTCTCTGTGTTGCAGCAAGGATTCTTTTAAAAGCACTGTAAGTGTAAGTGTTAGGACACTGAAGGGAAGAACTGCTGTAATAGTTTTTATATATATAATGTTTATTTATATAACGTTTTTAGTCTCACAATTTTTTGTGCCAATGTGTGGCACCAAATTAAAAATGATATTATTTCTTCACAAGCAATCAAGTTTGACAGTTTTTTTTGTTCCACATTCTTTTTGAAGAAACCATCATTTTTTGGGCCTAAAAAAATCTTATATATGCAGTTTTTCTTAAAGCTGTTTTTCTTTTGTGATTTCATCTCATCAAAGAAAGTATCTGTAGCTCATCAATGACACTGCTGTAAAGCCTGTAGCAATAAAATCACAATGTGAGTGGAGTGGGTTACAATCTGACAAGATTGGTTAGAAATGCAGTATATGTTGGCATGTGATTACCAGGGTAAAAGGCAGGATCTCCAGCAGCTATCTCCATCTGGATGTCCAAATTAGCATGCTTAGTTGATAAAGCCGTGCTTCCTTTGGATATAACAGGCCCCTTATGTACAAGCAGGTCCGCCTCTGAAACCAGACAGACTTTTCTGAACATGCGTTGCTTCTTTGCTAATACTGTATAAAATATAAGTTAAAGGTTGAATTCTACTTAACGAATGGTCAAAAATTCAACTGATTTACCTCTATTTAATGTTTGTGAGTAGAACATATATTAATCTCTGAAGTGGTATTTAAGTGCCCTATGAATCTCAGAGCATTTCCCACTAAGACCAGAACATGTGAAACTTTCCTTTTAGAATTGAGGACTGCTCTGGACAAGAGGTCATCAGTCAAATTCAGTAATCTCTACAGGCACAGGAGAAGAGAAGGAGATGGAGTGAAATACAGTTAAAGTCAGAAAATATTTAGCCCATGACACAATTTTAAATAATTTATTTCTGTTTTTCAATAGATGAGAATGCAACAAGTTAAAGCTAAGCTAATGAAACTCAGCTTTAATTCAAGTGACTCAACAAATAAATAAATGAACAAATTAAAACATTATTATAATTATTCCTATTTTTCTACCCAGTCACCTTTACTAATGCCCTTTGTCTATTTATTAATTTATTAATTAGAGTCATAACAAATTAATCAGAAAGAAATAGCCAGCGCAACACGAACAGTTTTCCAACATCCATCCATAGGGTCACCAGACTCTATCCTACAAAGAATGTCCTCTTCATTCAGGTCCACTGATTTCTTACTGTCTCTGAGCTCCTGAGAGATTTATTTCAGATAATTCACAAAGGAAGTTCAGTTTTTTTGTATTGTCACTGGCTCAAAATGGTTCCATTTCTGCAGTGGAAATGGGCATTATTAAGAACAAAAATATTATTGATCATTTAGTGGTAAAGAATGGATGGATGGGTTTTGAGATTAAAGTTAAAAAAATAAGATTAAAGTAATAATTCTATTTTGAGAAAAACATCATAATGTGGAGATTACATTTGTTGTTTCAAGACAAACTGGCACACCTGCTACCCTCTACAAAATGCCCCGTGTAGATGAACAAATTGATGAGCTGTCTTATTGTGTTTTGTTATACAACATAAATCCTCTTTATTGAACAAGGGTGTAATCATCAATACCGTTGCATCTGTCCATTGCCAGCCGTTTCACTACAAATCTGGCCAACTCTTCCAGGTTTGTGCGTGCTTTTCTTTCTGATCGTATGCAGCTGTCTGAAAATTAAGCTTCTACAATTTAATGTAATCAACCCCTATAGTATGTCTGTGAAGGTTCTCAGTCATCCAGGTCATCGTAGTCAAAGGAGCTTGCAAAGAAAAGCGTCTGGACTTTAACCCCTATAGTAGTTTTCTAAATATTACAAATCTAATTATATTGTTATATAACAATGCCTAGAGACGATAAACATTTTGCTGCATTATGTCATACTCAGCCTTCACCTCCTTATTGTTCCAGATTCCCAGACAAGTTAAATCAGCCAGATTTTAGTCTGAAGCCAGCATTGCAGAAACAGTAATAACTGCCTTGTGTGTTGATACATGATGCATTGTGAACACAGAGATTTCCTTTTTGAAATTTGTTAATGTCTAGATGAGCAGAAAGAAGACATTTAAGAAGAGCTGAGAAAAAAAAATCTTAAGCCATCACCTTGAACACAGAAGAGAAAAAGTTTGTTGCAAACACAGATTTCATTTATTCAATGTTATTTCAAAAAATCATGTTGCAGATTATACATGTCTATATATTTGCATCTATAGATATAGATAGATATTACATAAATTATATATTGGTGTCAAAATGTAATATAAACAAATCATAAAAGCTCTCATTCAAAACAAGGATACCTAATTATTCATATTTCTTAATTTGTACATTATAAATGCTCTTTGCAACTGTATTACACAAAAGAAAAATGAACCTGGTCGACCTTCACTGTTCATAATATTTCAAACACAGGATGCCAGATGTGTGTCCTGAGTGAAGTTACTGTTAGTGTTACTGTCTTATCTGCAAACACCATCAGCCTTCCTTTCTGGTGAGCTAGCATCCGCATGTTGCATGTAGTTTCTGCTGAGTGGTTATAATTCAATTTACTCTGAAAGCATACATAGAACTTCTCAAGTGCTGCACCCTTTATATTTTCCCTGTACAGAGAAGGGAGTGGGAGCCCCAACTAGTGGTAGGTAACACAACAAAATTACAGAACCAACAGTTAACTGAATATAAATTCAGGCAAAAAAAAAGATGATTAGTTTAACCAACAACAGGGTGATGGTAAATATGACTGAGGTTAGGGTAAACCTCGGCTGCTTGAAAATGAAGTCAAAGCAGAAATTGCAACTATTGCAGTTTCTCTAGATGACACAAGAAGTTGGTTCCAAAAGGGGAGTCAGTCTGCATAGACTATGTTAAAAAGGCAAATTTTATAGCATTAAAAAGCATATTTACAGCCTGGTACAAAAACCCTTTTGACATCTTCAGAAATTTCCGCTTCAGAAATGACATGGGGAATTCTACAGATATCAGCAAGTATACAAAGTCATCATCCCTCCACTTTTATAAGATTGCTTAAGAGATATTTGTCCAGTACAAAAATTGAAATATACATGTCAGCAGTTTTTATCTGGCAGGTGATTACTTTCTAGCTCCTCAAAGTTGACATTCTCTTGTATCCTGGGCACTCTTCGAAACCTGATGATGACAAAATGAAGAATATTCATATTCAAAAAATGATCAAAAATGTCTTTCATTATAACCAAAGGATCTTATTCACTTCACATCTTGATGTCCTTCAGAACAGCTTATCAAACAAACAAAATGGTCAAATTTCGAAGGTGTTCAAAATGAAACTTCAGGAATAGTTTGCGGCAGTACCGCTGCCGATCAAATGTTAATCCGTGCCATCAATTTCTGTAAATAACTGCTTACACGAGCTTTTCTGTCACTCTTCTTCCGAGGAGCACACATTCTGGTCAAGGCGTGTTTGTACTCTTCCCTCACCTAAAATGAGGATATAAATGAAATTTTACCAACAGGCAAGAACTTCTTATTTAGTTAAGCATGAATATTACTAACCTGCCTGGAAAACAGACAATACACTGCAAAGAGTGTAACTCCTTCCAGGCTGCCAAAGATGGTGAGGTAAGCCATGGCTGTATGGTTTTCCTGAAACTGGAAAGAACCAAAGATCCAGGTGTTGCCCAATACAAATAGCTGAGCCACTGCACTAATGGTGAATGCCCTGCAGAAAACATGCATGCAAGAAAATGAATGACCGATTGAAAAATCAGCCTTTGTTGGCTACGGACCAATCCCAAAACAAAAATCCAAAACCTAGATAAAAAATTCTAAAGCAACGTAAGAAATAATCTAAACAGCACAACCAAAACTCAACAGGATCATGATAGTGATTTCTACGCGCAGCTTATGGGTAACTTACTCTATTTTGTGCAGGTCATCCAGGTCAGGGTTTACACTTGAGAACTTCTGTGCTAACTTCCATACAGTTATGAAAAAGAAGAAAATGTTTACCTGAAAAAGCAAAAACAAATGAACAACAAAAGCAACATTTATGTTTAAATCAGCTTTTTTTTTTTTTTTACACATCATTTTACTCTATAATCATTTCCCTAAATTGATTTCAACTTTACTTACAATGATGATTACACATGCAGGGCCAAAGTAATTCCAAATAAATCCCTGGGTTACCCAACAGCTGAAATGCACATTAAGAGTTAAGATAAATAGAGATTCAAGGATAAATTGATGATAAAATTTTAGGAATAGAGGGAACTTACTATCTCTCAGTGCCATGTCCCCTGGAATTAGCTAAGGCAGAGATGGCAACAATAACAGCTGGAACTCCATAGGCAGCTGCCATCATGTGGAGGGTTTTAAAGTTGGTGTTCGAAACAAGCATTATCATCCTGAGCAGTTGTACACTGTCCAGACACATCCATAAAAATGTTGCCAGATAGGAAAAATGCAGGATCCCTGTCACCACTGTGCAGCTATCCTAATGGGGAAGAGATGAGATATTGCCGAACTAGACTTACTAAACTTCTGTTCTTTTCCTCATTTTGTCCCTTTACATCACAATTCAAGTTAAGTAAAAAATTCTGGATCTGCATTCATCTGAGCTTCAAACACAGTTAGTATTTACCTGGTTCTCAAAATGAGAGATTCCTGCTAGGAAGGCAAGGTTTGCAATGAAGAGGCTGATGCAGAGATGCAGGTGGATGGTGGTTCTTGGACTTTTAATAGAGCGGATCATTGAGAATGTCAAGATGGAGATGAATAAGCAAATCAGTGAAATGGACAGGAACACCCATATGATCAGATGAAACTCAAACTTCTCCTGTTGGGAAAGTAAATGAAAGTACATGAAAGTGGATTAAAGGTTTAACTACTAAATAGTCTGAAGTTTAAATGTTGCGGTTAATTAGTTTAAACCTTAATTTCATTGTAAGCCGTGAATATAGCAAAGGTTCCCAGGTGGTTACAGGAACAGGAAGTATATTCCAGGTTTGACTCTGCCACACCGCAACCACGATCAGACCATGATCCTCCATTCACCGAGGAATCCCAGAACACACAGATGTGGAATGTCTGATTTGCCTATAAAACAAATATATGTGGGGGTTTTTTTGGCAAAAGTGATCACCACAATCTGAAACAACAAATGAGAGATAACCTCTACCTGTTCTTCTAGGTGGTTTAAAGTTAGGTTAACTGGCGTTTTGAGGTGGCTTGTATTTCTGTTGCTGACAGTGACAGTCGCCACTTTGGAGTTTATCTTAAAGCTCTGGTTCTTTTGTGATTTCATTCCATTAAAGAAGCCATCTGTAGAGTTTTCCAGGTTTGAATAGCTCATCAAGGACACTGTTGTAAAGCCTGTAAGAATGAAAGGAGAGCATCATTAGAGGGGCTCATAATTTGATGAAATTGGTTAGAAATATAGTATTTGTTGGCATATGATTACTGGGGTAATAGGCAGGATCTCCAGTAGCTATCTCCATCTGGATGTCCAAGTTAGCATGCTTAGTTGATAATGTTATGTTTCCTTTAGGTATAACAGGCCCCTTGTGTACAAACATGTCCAGCTCTGAAACCAGACAGACTTTTCTGAACATGCATTGCTGGTTTCCTAAAGTTGTATCAATAAAAAATCATCTAAAAGTGAATTGATTTATTTTCTTCGAATTTCTATTTAACCTGTCTGAGTTGAGGAGATATAAATCCTTGAAGAATTAGTGAAGGGTCCTATGAGTCTCAGAGCATTTCCCACCAAGTCAAGAAAGTCTGAAACTTTCCTTTTATAATTAAGAAATGCACTGGACAAGAGCTCATCAGTCATATTCAGGAATCTCTACAGGCACAGGAGAAGAGAGGAAGATGGAGTAAAATACACTTAAGTCAGGCAATATTTACACACGGGCAGACATGCAGACACACATTCAGGGTTACAGGGGGCTTTAGTCTATCTCAAATAAATAAAACAAAAGAATGAAATGATGAGCTAAGCAACACAAAAAGGCAGCAGAAGACAACAGCGTTGGATGATTGCTGAAAACTTTTCACCCAGTAAAAGAACACCTTAACATCCAGCAAGTGAAGAAAACTCTCTAGTAGGTTGGCATATCATATTTACAAATTAATTATCCAAGCCTAGCACAATGAAAAAAAAACACAAAGACTACATGAAAAGGCCAGATTGTGAATGCTCTTCACTCAGCATTTAAGACAAAAAAGAGATATTTGTGATTATGTGTGAACAATGCAATCATTCTTTAGGAGTTAATGTAATACTTTCTTTAGCTTGAATTACAGCTGAAAGCACACATTTTAATTGCATTAATTGCATTTAAATGTTTCATTTAAAATCTATTGCAGTACAGAACAATATTTCTTAGAAATCTGTTACTGTCCAAATGTTTCTGGACATAATCGTAACTGCAGGGTGAAACAAGAAAGAGTCAGACTGAGGCAGACTTTGATACTGGGGTCAACATCAACAGTCTACAAGAAATCTGAACACCATATCCCCCCCTTCCACCCCCCTCCAAAAAAAAAAAAAGACTACAGTTTACTTTAGTTGTACCTTTAGAGTCTCCTCTCCATTCAGCTCTACTGGTCTTTTGTTGTTTGTGAGTTCCTGACAGGTTTTTTCCATGTAATTCACTAAGCCATCTGCAATATGAAATCTCTAGAAGAGGGATTGGAGGATGATAAAATAAATCTATGAGATAATACGCATTTCAAGTATATTTTGACTCGTGATATAACTGTGTCTTGTGTGGAGTTACCTCTTTCACATCATTTATATCTTTGAAAACATCACAGTTTAATTCTGAGGAAATAAAGTATTAAAAGTTTTTACTGATGACCAAAGTTTTCTTGAAGTGTTCTGTTCATGCATTTACTTTGAAGAAAATCAGATTAAAATGGATTTTGGCAAAGTTCAGTTTTTATTGTATCCTCACCAGTGCAGCGTGCCGTTTTGTTGCCATAGTTAGTGAACCCTGCGTTGCACATGCAGTAATAACTGCCTTGTGTGTTGTTACATAATCCATTCTGACCACAGGG